>NC_141289.1:14962403-15084903 GCF_037954325.1 Fistularia commersonii | reverse complement strand
CCTATAAATTTTTCTGTGATATGACTGCAGGGGTAGAGCATGCTGGGAAATTTCTAGCACAGTTAAGAGGGTGCCGGGAAGAAGTGTAAAGTACACACAGATCCCTTCATCTTCAGCGTGTGAATGACTGAGAAAACGGTTGAACTGCCATAGACCCTTGCCTTTCCTCTTCTATCTCTGCTCCCAAACACACCTTCCTCCTCTTCCTCTTTGACCAACAGTATCCCAATTTCCACTAGTACCCTGTATGTTATCAGCACCAGTGACGATTGTTTTATTCCGGAGCTCAACCAATCCGGTATGAGATTCTTAGGTTCGATTCACATATGTGGTTTTGGCACAAGTTTTACACCGGATGCCCTTCCTGATGCAACCCTCTGTATGTAACTGGGTTTTGGACTGGCTCAGGGAGACACTGGCTTGTGTCCATTTCTTTTTTCTTGCTCATTGTATTGTAAACTTTGTTTATTGCTACTTAGCCATTGTTTGTTTCATTGTATTATTTTAGACAAGTCATTCATATTCACTGTTTCGCCATGTTACGATCAATAAAAACATGTCTCCGATCCCTCAATTACCTGAGGTTTTTATTGATTTTTTTTATTCTGGCATAAATGCTATTCTGCACATAGATGTACTGCGTTTATGTATCAGTGTTGTGATTGTGTCATGTTTTAGCCACTAAGTGGATGAATACATTTGGCAGGAAGCCCAGTCATTTCGCTCCCAGGGGAATGAACACATCTTAAGACTGTGAGAAGGAGAAATGTTCTGTCAATGTTTGTTTTCCCTCAGAGATGGTCTGCAGAGACACCAAGTTTCTTGTATATTTTGCCTACATAATGTTACATTCTATCATCATTAGAAAGGTTTATAGGGGTGTTTCATTTTCAAATACATCTATTGAAAGCCTGCTTTTATCCCCTTCACTGAGTACCAACGGATTCATATAATTGTTCCTAATTGCTGGCAATCTTTAACATATCCTTTGGTCAATATGTATTGATAATCAAATAAAATGAGGAAGAACTATTGTGGAAAAGCCTGAAAAGTCACACTGCAACTGTAGCTCTAAATATTACTGAATACAGTGAATATTACACAATACACTACACACAAAAACTATGAGGCATATCGTCAATGTCAATTGTTTTCCTCTTTTTTTTTTATTGTGCTTTACAATCAGTGAACAATGGTATACCGGGATTGCCAATTAATCACCTTTTAAAAATACTCCAGAAATTGAAAAGGTCTTTGCACATTCACAACATTGAAAATGAATATGAATTATGATATTTTTTCCAAATAACAGCAAGATAGAAATGCTATGTCAAACATAAATATTTGTTTTTATATTACTTATCATCACTTATTTAGATGTTTTCAAGTAAAGTTTGACTCAAACTTAACATGTTGGTTATGGCAATTTTAGGGTCTTTTTTCTGATTCATCCTTCAGTGTAGCTTCTTTTCCTTTCCCTCGTGGCATTGGACACTTTTACAAAAAAGTACTGCTCTCTGTTCCTGTCACATTAACACATGCCAACACATGTGGACATAAGTGTGTACATAGATCCACATCAGCAGTTAAGGAGGGGAGAGAAGTGACCTTGGTCCAGCCTGGGGGGCTTCAGCAGATGGAGAAGGGGGCAGAGGGTTCTGGCATGATAGTCTGCACCACACTTACAGACCTACACACACACTAAAAGACAAATGCTCAGCGGACTGACATCGTGCGTGTTTAGTCTGGGCAGGCCATTTACAATGGCTCTCCTCTGGAAAGAAATTAGGAATATGGTTGAGTGGAAGTAGGTTTCCCTGCTATTTGTATGGAAAAGCATGCATAAAAATGCATAAATCACCAACATAAACAATTGATCAAAGGCAAAGGAAGCTTAGACATCTATTAGTCAAATACTAACTTGCAAAAATCTGTTGTTGTTTTCTCCTTTATTTCCTTTAACAGATGTACATCAGAAAAAAATAATAAAAGCAGTCATTTTGAATCGTTTTGGTGACAGAAGAATTCATAAAAGGCCATTTGGTCTTTCTAATTTGCGGTATTTATGTGGAGCAATTTCTTAGGAGCCCAAACAAGGGGGGAATTGTGTGGCTACATATGTCCCTCCAGATTGGGACGGAGCATTAAAAAAACAGCAACTAACGAGACGAAGAGGAAGGCGGTAAGGGGGTGGAGTGAGAAGGGAGGGTGAGGGAGGAGGAAACATTTGTGAGGCTATGACTCTTTGGAAGGGAAGTGCTGCCTGCCCACCTGTCTGCAAGACTGCCAGCTGTACGACACACAGTTGCAAACGTGCATATGGGTGGTGATGCACACATAAAAATGTCAACCCACAAATATATAAACAGGCCTCATGTGAAGACAGATTTATTAAAGGCAACAAAGCTCTGATCAGATTCTGCATTTTTCTGAATATAAGTAGTACCCTTGCACGTACCCTACTTTAGAGAGTGTGGTGGATAGTTTCTGTTAATCTTTAAATTTTAAATATTCGCCCACGTGATGCATCTTGATGTCCTTTGGAGGTTAGATTTTGTAGCAGATGGTTGGAGGCCTTACTTCAATACACTTCAATAAATGTCATAATAGCCTATTCAAGAGTTTTTGTTATAGTTTCATTCAAGTTCTTTCCTGCAGCCAATAGATACCATTTCCTTGTTTTACAAGTATTTGGAAGGTGTGTTTGACTTTTGTCGTATCATGTTATATTGGAATATTGGAGTGGAATTTACACAAACATACTACCAGTCGAATGTCCACATTCAGCAGATACAGTAAACATTCAGTGACATTAGACTTTCTATACATTTTATGAATGATAATTCCCAGATAAAGATTGTGTGAGTGTGTGTGTGTGCGTGTGTGTGTGTGTGTGTGTTTGTGTGTTTGTGTATGTATATGTGTGCGTGTGTATGTGTGTTTGTGTATGTATATGTGTGCGTGTGTACGTGTGTTTGTGTGTGTACACATGTATGTATGGATGTGAGTGTCGGCACTCATGTCCAAGTATGTAAGTGAACAATGGACTATGAAAAAATTACACCCATTAACTGGGTCTCTACACTGCGTGCACAGTTACTAGGCAAGTTGCATTTTGTTATTGTACAACTACAGTCCTTTTGCTCAATCCAAAATGTTAACAAACCCCCAAACCTGAACATTTAAGTAGTAAAGTGAAGTTTTGGCTTTCTTAAGGGAATAGCTATGATAACACCATTATTAGGCAACTATTTGTGTGCAGAATTATCATGCTACTAAATGAAAAACAAAGATTTTCCAATGTCATTTCACCTGTTAAAGTGAGAATAATAAACAAACTCAAAATTTACAAGTAAACGTTTCAAAAATAAATTGAGAAAAAACCTCAGTGACCAATATAGCCTCCCTTCTTTTCGATAACAGTCACAAGCATTTCATTCACTGTATCAGTCAGTTTGTTGATCTGGTCAGAAACAGCTTTTTGTGCAGCTGCAACCACAAAAAGTTTACCTTCACTGTAAATTTCTTGCTTAAGAAGGGAAAGTTCTCAATAGGGTCTAAGTCAGGTGAAGAAGGAGGCCATGTCAGTAGTTTTTCATCTTTAAGGCCTTTACTGGCCAGCCACACAGTGTTTGATGCATGTGATAGAGTCTTCTTGATCAAATCAAAGTCTTCTTGAAAGATGCAGACTTTTTCAGCCTTTCTTACCTTGACCATGTCTCTGAGAACTGAACACCTCGTACTTCTTGACACTCCAGGTAGGTTGTAGTAGTGGAATATGGCAGCACTGGGGGATAATGAGTTCCTGGTAGCTCCATATTTGATTCTTTTCAAATCTTTGGCGGTTAATAAAGTTTGATGGTTCTGTGATCATGCCCCAATATCTTAGATATTTCAAGAGTGCTGCATCCCTGTGAAAGACTTTTTACAATTTTTGACTTTTCAGTTAAATCTCCTTTTTTGGCTATGTTTTTCCTGAGGAGAAGAATCTGCCTAATGATGATGCACACTTTGATATTGGTTGTTAATCTCCTTAGGCCAGACCCTCCCTTGTTACACAAGTACACATCGCCGATGCATTAAATCCAATTCAAGTTTATACATTTTGGAATTGGAATTTGTGGATAAAATGAGGATATGGTCCAAATAATCGCTTGTCTAATAATTGTGCATACAGTGTATATCTACAGCCAAAAAAACTGTAAAAATACTGGAGTCAGTGCGAAATGTCTGTAGTTTTCAGTCTTTGCTATTTTGCAGCACCTTTTTAGGTTAATATATTACAAACATTTGAGATTAAATCACAAACATCACATTGTTACAGCAGCACATGAACATTACCGTTTCCATCCATCCAAGCCTTCAGTATCTTTAACATTCCGATCAAATTCAATGTTCCTTTAGTTACTTCTGTTTTCTTCTATAATTTTCATTGTGGAATTGTTGAGAGCACTAAAGTGCATTTCATATACATATGAGCGTATATAGGAGCATCTGATTTTGTCTGTTGTCCTTGACTGTGTGCGTTTGAGTGGCTTTCTGTTCTTAAGAAGCATAATCAATGCGCATTTAATATTAAAAATCCTAAACTGCTATGATGAGGGACATTGTAATACAACAAGCATATGTCAACTTCCATTATCATGAGAAGATGTAAGCACTTGTGTTTTTCAAGCCAAAGGACCTAATTGCTGTCACAGCCTTCACAGAGCATAGTAGCAGAAAGACAGTCATATAGCAACTATGTGGAAAAAAAGAAGACTTGAAAAGAGCGGAGAGGTTGGATGTAAATATGGTTCATTATAGAGCCATTTATCTTATTAGTGAGGGGAAAATGAGACAAAGGCAGAACTTCATGTACACATATAAATGCATTAACACAACCCACCTAAGGGCATACAAAAAGCAACATGCACATGCTCATACACACGGGAACACTGGGAGCCAGTGTGGCTTAGTTAGCCATGGCTGGATCTGTGCAGATATGTATTCCAGATGAATAGGTGGTAATGAGCGTGTAGTGGAATTGATTCCTTTTCTATCGCCCCCTTCTTTCCTCCTCACCCAGACTCTCCCTCTTTTTCTCAGGGCTCAGGTGTGCAACACATGGCATCTCCCCCCCTTCTCCATTTTCCTTTCTGACTTGCTTTAAACTGCCCCACCACTATTTTCTGCTTCTTTCCTCACTGTCTAAAAATATATCTTGTCTTTATTTGAGAAGTTGTGCTCTTACAGCATGAACTGAGTCAAACTTGATTTCAGTAACCTGCACACGCACACCCACTGATAACTGTGCAGTTCACCACGCGGCCTCTTTCATGTTCACATGAAGTGGGCAACTCTTAAAAAACAAATCCATTCTTTTTGACTTGTTATCTGGGACATCTCTTATTCAAACAACAGTTGCCCTTTCATGTGTCTCGGCTTTGACAGAACCACCTGGAAAGATGAGACATAAATAATGACATCTTCAACAATGACAGTAGCTAAAGGAGCAATCTGAGTAAAGATAATGGGTCAGTGGTCAGAATAGCAATTACATGCTTTTGAATATTTCTGATTTAAAAAGAGAACATGATACATTGAAAAGCTGAACTGCTGGTCCATATATATATATATATATATGTTTATATAGTTTTATTATTATGTTATAATAACGTCATTTTGTTCCAATCAAAGGGCAGCAGTTCTCCATACGGATTCATACGCTTGCCCCTTTCACAATCACACATACAAACACACACTCTCACACACTAAAGGTTCTCCAGGGCAGGTCCTGAGGGACAGAAGCTCTTGAAGGAGTGACTGCCTAATGAGGGAGAAAATCTGTTTTACTCTGTGGCAGGAGGCGCAGCAATTAAAACAGACTTTATTTACATTACGCATGCACCAATTAAAGATGTAATTGACATCAACACTGAAACCTAATTTCATCCCGTTTAATTATTAGAATATTTTTTTTAATAATATATTAATTTATATACTTTTTGGATTTTTATTCATCTTTTTTTGTTGTTTTTTTTCCACAAAATCTCTCTCAAAGGATTTCTTTGTAGACTCACTGGCTACTACCAAAAATGTACATTTTACATTTACATTTTACAGGGTTGTAATCCACTCCTGTAGCCACATCAAGCAAAGGACAACATCAGAAATATCCAAAAAGGTGTATTATCGCACTTTCACTATATATATAGGACTTACAATAAAATTGAGTTTCATTTATACTGAAAATATGCAAAGATTTATATATAAATCTACAGAACATTACAATAGAGATTCTGCTAAAGTGTCAGCATGCAGTATATTATTGATGTCAAGTAAAATGAGTTCACCAGTAATTCTCTTTTCTTTGTCTTTATAATGTTAATTCTGCTGTGATCTATCTAACAAAACACATCTAACTCAGGATACAAATGCACACATAGGCGCAAAATAATTCATGCTCCCAGGTGGAGTTATCCAGGGATTATGCAGGGGTGTGTTCTCTGATAAAGAATCTGTGTTTGAGTTTAGGCTCTGTGTAGGATTCATTGTGTGATCAGCACAACTGGCATCTAGGGAAAAGAGAGACGGACACAGAAAAATGGGGAGGTCAAGCTCAAGAGTCTAAACCTGCAATTTATTAAAAGGAAAAAAGACAAGATAAAAATTGGGAATTTTTGTCAAATAATGTGTCATGGTTTTAAGGTTTTTCTTAATTGCTTTGGTTTTGCTTAATTTCTTTTAAGCACTAAGTGTTCAGGCACAACACCATCTCTCCTTCACCCAAAAAGTAGATGAAAGAGAAAAAGAATGGTTTAATAATCATAGAATGGAGGGATGTTTTGGCAGAATGTATGAGTAAGTGTGTGTCTTTTTTGTGTGTGTGAGGATGTATGATTGTCTGAGAGAGTGGGTTATACATGAGGGAGAGAGACCTGTGTTTGGGTTTGCGATCAAAGAGAAGACCAATGTGTGAACAGCACTCTATAAAGCACACAGATTATCAGGTCAACACACACACAGACATACTTAGTGAACTGAACAAAAGAGGACCCACTGAACTCTGTACTCTCATAAACACAAACACACACACACACACACACGCACACACGCACACACAGTTTGTTTATGTTTATGCAGACACACATTCACATGCACACACACAATGCATAAAGATGCCATCTGAAAATGCACTTTAACTTTCTCTGGCAGGGCAAATAATACTTTTTAGGTAGAATGGACTGAAAGGCAAGGAATGTTATTTTTACCAAAAACTTTTACCATCTGCATAGTAAGACAATATGACATAAAAAAATATAACAACAATCTTAAGCTACCAGCTCCTCTAAATCAGGAATGTCACTGTGTCCTTCTGAGAGTTTTCACCTTTAAACTGGAGACAACGGAAAGTTCTCTGGTATTTCACACACTCGTTCTATATATCTATATCCTTTTAAAAGTCAGTGTGATTTTGCGTGTCATTAATACAACTACAACTTTCAGTGAAGATAGAATTCTGAAAGTTATCTAGGGGAAGATGTGTAGTGTAGTGAAATGAATGGCCGAACTTGATGTCTCCACCTGCTGGTCAAATATTGCAACCACAGCAACTTACAGTCAAACCTGCATGTACTACAATGCAGAGAAAAAACTAATGATAACAAGCAGAAGGTAAAGCACATGATGGTTCAGCTGTGTTTCAGATTGTGTCACTGTAAATAGTGCTGACATCAGTGAAGTCACTGATGGATGAATATCATTGTTACACATGGATGTCTGTAAATAGTAAATGGTGAACGATGATAAAATGGCGTCGACTGACTAGACTGAAATAGTTTTGAAATGAAAAGCAAATCATTGAGGTATGCAATACCTTTTGACTTTAGAGTTAGTAATTTTGTGAATAACTTCCTGATTTAAAAATAATTTGGTAGTGAAACAAAAATCATGTGCACCGTTGTAGCAATGAAACCATGCATTATGGACTGGTGTGTTTTTGAAACATGACAAGATGGCATCTTGGATATGTGTTTGCTTGCTTTTTACATTAATGAGAAAACTAAAAATCATTTTTGGATTTCTTTTTCATATACAAAACTGTGTGTATGTGTGTATTTGTGTGCATGTATGTGTGTGTGTGTGTGTGTGTGTGTGTGTGTGTGTGTGTGTGTGTGCGTGCGCATACATGCATTCATGTCTACACTTACGCAGATGTATCGCTATCTAATACCCACAAGTCTTTTCTTAATCTGTCAAGTCAAACCCTAAGAGGTCTCAGAGACGCACAGCTCTGTTAGACATACACATCACATAGTCAAAATTGCTGATGAGATGTGTAGATTTTAGATTTTTAGATTTTAGACATCATGACCCCATGCATTTTTAAAGCACAAAAGGTGCTCAAAGATGATAAAGATCAAAGCAAACAAGTTAAGGATAAAACACCTATTTATTTAGTCGATGTAAGGAAAAAGCATACAAGAAAAACACACTTTTCAGGTTGATAAAAGTGAGAGTAAGGAAGGAAGAAGTAAGGAAGAGGCATCATAACATAAATTGAGATTTTACATCTGCACTACAAAGACTTTGACATGGACACGATCCATTTTAACTGGAGAAATGAGAAACTAACAATTATTGTGGCATAATTCTTGAAAAGTGTTGTTATTATTATTCTATTTGCATAAAAATACAAGCATGGAATATGTTTACCCAGACAAACATTGTGCAAAACCATGTTAACACACAGGTCTTTTTGTTGGTGATGTAGGGTCAAGTTCCTTCCCACTCCAGCACCCAAAGACATTCTGGGAATCTCTTCTCTAATCAGCTGCTGTGTCAGAATTTCATATTTCACATCAAGTATTCTTCATCAACCAAAGTAAGCAATATAAAAATACAGTATTTGCTCACTTAAAAGGGGGTGCATCTGGAGTATGGACTAATGGAAATGGATGCTAGAGTTGCCATGAGTATTAATTCAGCACAGGTGCTCACCTCTGCCACCTTCACCTCCTGCTATCATTGTTAGGCTCGGCAGACGCTCAGAAAAGGCACAACACATCTCCCTCACAAAAAGCATTACCATATTTTACAGATTTGAAAACAATGTGAACTTATAAGCGCAAAAGAGACATATGCAAATTACTCAACTGCAATTTACCAAAACAAAGCTGGCACTTTTGTCACATGAAGTAAAAGGAATAGGAAGTGACACGACTAATGGACATGTTCAGGAAAGACACAGAGTGTGTGTGTGTGTGTGTGTGTGTGTGTGTGTGTGTGTGTGTGTGTGTGTGTGTGTGCGCACCTGAACTCCACAAACTAAAACTGGCTCTGAAACAGTTGATAATATGGTTGCTTGCACCATCTGAGAAAAATAAATAATGCATTAATTTGTATAATTTGGAAAAGCACAGAAGTATGTCTCACAAGACAGACAGACCAGGGCTCAAAGGAACTGAAATTAATGTAAGTGTGCAAATAAATTGGTGAATTGCGTAGAGTATGCCGAAAAAACGTTACGAAAATTACCCTGAAACACAAACAAGAAACTTTAACATTGGTTCTTCCACATATACTGTATGTGGACTATATGTACTCCACATATACTGTACTATTTCATATACTGTATCAGTTAGTAGTTAATGCCCTGCATCAGTGCCTTTAATTTTAATCAATTATTTAATCTATTCAATTTGTGATGTATGCATTATCAAGTCATGAAAAAAAAATTGAGGGCAAGATTGCCAACAGCAGTGCGCATATACACAGAAAGAGGGACTGTTGGTAAGATGAAAGGGAAAAGAGAGAGATATGGCTGGGCTGAGGCAATAAAAAAATTAAATGGTAAAAAAAAGAGATGGCGATCCTAGGGTTGATTTGGCAGGAAAGGTGGGAGCAATGGGAAAGGCTAAACATGAAACATGGAGAACTAGAAGGTCAGCCAGCAGCTCAAATGGAAGACATTTACTGCTCCAACAAGACCGTATGTGAATGGACTCACACACAAATAAAAATACATCTGAGCCAATGTCTTTGCTGGAATAATTATACAAGTGAGCACATCTGGTGCACTTTGAGATTGAGTTCTGGCTCGATGCAGTGATGGTAATGATTGTGTGTGTGTGTGTGTGTGTGTCTGTTTCTCCAAATGCCACTGTGGTACTTCAGTCTCTGTCATTTTCACTCATTGCAGAATGGAAACTGCTGGATTTTTACCCTGTTTATTTATCTATTTATTTATCAGGTTGATGCAGCACCGGTACGTGTAAAGTTTACAGTTTGAGATCCAAAAAGACAAGCAACTTTAATCCCGCACAAATATTCCTCAGTCATTTAGTATTAAACTTTTAAGATGATAGGCAACCATTTTGACAATGATTGATTAGGTTTGACTTGTATTTAAAGAAATAAAGTTAATTCAAGCTCATTCATATCTTGTTTTGTCAGTTTCTTTTTATTTCACATTCAGCAAATCAATATATTCAAAACTACATAGAGCAACCTCTGTCAGTTGGGGATCCCACTGAGGCTCTCAGGTGAGAAAATGCCAAAAACCTTCATACAAGTTTGTGCCAACATTGTGTATTCCATAAATGGACACTATTTCTCCAGTCCAGTTTATCCCTCACAAAATGAGTTGGTGTTTTTAAATTATCCTGAAGTGTCAACTCTTTAAGAAATGTATATTTAGTTATTTTGTCTATCGAAGTGCGGCATACAAACAAATTAGCAATGGCAAACCTTTTCCATCAAAGGCTGCATTTCCATCACAGATTTTGATATCCAATTCCGATGTATTGCCAGTATGGCTTTGAATTGCTTTTAAAAGAGACCCATATATGATGAGCACCTACAGCTGCCTAGCACTTGAAGCAACAAGCATGAATTTATTCAACTGACCTGGAAGAGGAAGCCATTGTGCTGATGCTGAAACCAAGATGATGTTTTCTGCAACCACTCACAATTTGCAGATGACAGTGAAATTTTAAGATTTTCATTGTTCTAAATATTCAGAGGAGAACAAAATCAGCACTTATTCTGTGTAACAGTCATGTACCAGATTCACTGTTGCCACAGAGTGTAGAACAGTGGTTCTTAACCTTGTTGGAAGTACTGAACCCCACCTGTTTTAAATGCGCATTCACCGAACCCTTCTTTATTGGATCGAGGATCGGTTCGTTGATGGGTACAAAGAACAGGCAGAGTAGCCTTTTCATCGAATCTGGCTCCCTTCACCTTGAATTCAGCAAGCGCTATGTTCTTGTAGTTCCCATCTCCATGCAGCTGAAGGAAGCCTTCCCTTAGTTTTGCCGGTGCTGGACTAGAACTGCTCATCTTGTCTTTGCAAATCATGCAGTTAGGACATCGATTCCAATCACGTTCCCTCATACATGTGAATCCGTATTGCACGTATTCTTCCGACCGCTTTCTTTTTTTGCCCGACATAATTAGTATGAAGGGATTAAAATATTAAGTAAGAAATCACATGACATACCATCACGACAGTCACAAGTAACTACAACTGAGCGCGCCAAAATCCCTGCAGCACGGATAGGCCAAGTTATGTAGCGTGATCACCTGCAGCCAGTGATGTCGTCACCAATGTGTGTCTTGACCTCCGCCGAACCCCTGAGACTGACCCACCGAACCCCTGGGGTTCGATCGAACCCAGGTTAAGAACCACTGGTGTAGAAAAATGCAATTCCATCCCTGAGGTTCTGCTCTTTCAGACCTACTCAGAAGCTTTACTTTTTATTAGTGTATATAAACAATAAGACATGTTTTGGAATTCAGCTGTTTCATTTCTTAAAGAAAAGCAGAGATTGCTGCCTGGCCGTTCTCTAAATTGGCACTTGATCTGTCATCCAAACACAATTGACATGTCCTTATTTATTATCAAATTTAATATATTGTTTTATATTGAATTGGCTCTTTATTGTTTCATTTGACCTACTTGTTTCTTCTTCTTCATCTTCTTCTTTTCCCCTCAGCTGGGGTTGCCACAGCAAATCCTCTGCCTTCATCTAAAACCTACCGGTATTGCCTATTCCAACTAACCTTATGTCCTCTTTCACTAAATTCATAAATTTCCTCTTTTGTCTCCCTTTACGCCTCCTGCTTTTGTCTTATTATACTATTAATTATATTATTATTCCATACCAAGACATGGAAAAAAAACAAGTGGAGAGCTGAATAAACAAATCGTACACGGGTAGATAAGAATATTAACTAATTTATATATTTTTCTGAAGGATTGAAGATCATTTGGGGGGGAGGGTTACCTGAGTTGGCTTCTGAATTGGGGAGGTTGTTCAACTAATGTGCAAACAAATCGTTGGGAAATGAAAGAAGTCTGTTGGTCCTCCTGAGCTTGGGATTGGATGGTGTTTGTTGGAGTCTGGTCTGCATTGTTGACCTCCTTGAATGAGTATGAAGGTAGATCTCTGTTGATTTTTCTTGGGATCAATCCATGCACCAAGTCATATGTTGCTGAAAAATTGTGTCAAAGACTACCAGGTCCATTCAGTGATGGTCTCTCCAGTTGTGAGTAATGGCCTCTTTGACTGCTCTCTCAAACATCTGGCGTCTAAACCCAGAATGCAGACAGGACTATGTTTGAAGAAGTGACTGCTTGTCCTTGAGATGTAAATGGACAGTCTTGGGCCATCCATTAGTGTAGAGACTGTTTTGTCTGCTGCCTGAAGTAGAGGTCATTAAATTCCTCCTTGTACAGAATATACTGTGTTTACAAGCTTGTACATAGGTGTTCTGTCCATGGGGAGCAACAGCATTTATCTTAGTGCTGCATGGTTTAAAATGTACTGAGATATCTTATTTGTTTGCGCAGTGCAATGCACTGAAATACAGTGTCCACACTTTTATTCTTATCCTTTGCTTGTTCTTTGCTATTTCTTTTGGTTGTGTTGATTCTAACAAGGGCCCATTTAGAACAGCCACAGGATTTCAAGGCCTCCTGATGTCCTGTACCTGATGTGTGTTCCAAATGTCTGTTTATGATTTTAATGAAAAAATCGCAGCAGCCGTACTCTGATAGTTGATTGTGTATAATTCTTGTCAAAATCTTCTGTCTCATGGACTCGCTTCTTCAGGTCTAACCGAAGAAGACTCTCGGATGACAGGCGAAATGTCTTCAAGGGAAGAAAATCAAGTCCAGTCGCAAAGAAAAGAGGATATTGGCAAGAATTGACCATGACTTGGATGACTGAGAACCTCCACAGACAGGCGTACATGTAGTATACAGCTTATTCTGAATAATGTAAAGGACTTTTACAAGAAGTCACAATACCAACCAAAACTGCTTGTATCAGTTAAAGCATTGTCTGTGTATGGTGGCCTTTATATTTGCAAATGCTAATGAGATGCAGAATCACACTAAAGTGGTAACTAAAAATGTCCTGTTGTCATGGTGACTGAGGCACTTATGAAGCACCTCAAACTGAAGAGATGGTCATTCTAAACATTCTTAATCTAAAAGCTGAATCAGATCGGTGGGCATGTCAGAACTCTTTTGCTCACTGATGTAAGACAATAGATGCCTCTGCTTGATAAACTCCAGAGGCGCTCAGTAAAAAGATGATGATAATAATACAATTCATAAGTAAAATTTCATTTTGGAGTTTTGGTTAGCACTTTTACCTTACAACACACAAAGGACCCTGTGCCGCTGTTATGTGTGCAGTTTGCATGTTCTCCCTGTGTCTCTGTGATACTGTCCAAAAACATTGAAAAAATTTGAGAAAAGTGCACCTATGTGGAGAGGGAGAGAGTGAACGGTTGTTTGTCTCCCAACAATCCAGTACCCTTCCTCTCGCCCGATGATAGTTGGGCTCTGGCATCTCCAGTGACCCTAAGTATAGGATGAGCAGAAGATGATGGATGGATAAAATTCACGTGCAACTTGACATATATGTGTAACTTTTTCTGAGAAATTGCAACAACTCAGAGCACCAATTTGACCCACAAGAAGATTGCATAACCAGATTCCATAAATAAAACCCTTAATTTTTTCTGAGTTTGTCTATTATGGAATGTATGAGTGTAATGAATGTATGAGTCAACTCCACCTAGTTTATTACAGTACAATAAAAGAAATAAAAGGAAAAAAAAAAATCTTGACAAAACCTGTTTTCCCAGTTTCAAAATTTCAAATTGTCATAAAAATGACAGATTCTCCTCACAAAAATATCTTGACTTTTGGCTTGAATATTGGCTTTGTTACTTTGCTTTATTAATGAAGATTCAGGTGAGGCTTAATGGAGATGGTCAAGTTTAAATTGATCAGCTGGCTCTTCTAAAGGTACATGTTCGTCTCCATTCTTTCCCAGAGTTCAAAATGTGTTGAGTGCTGAGAATACAGATGATAACATCATGTTTTTCATAAGCTTTCTGGAACAAGGAGGAACAAAAAACTACTACTATCACTTGAGAAACTGTGAGTTTCTTAAGTTATTAAAACATAAGATTCATAATGCAGAAACTTACATGATTTCGCATCAAATAAATTTGTATTCCCCTCACATAATTTGTATGCTGAACCTGACATGTCATTGGTGTCTTCTACCATTGTGGTGGCATTGGTGTTTGCATAAGCCCCACCTTTTACAGATTGGCCTTGGCGATATCCTCAAGTGCAGCCATTACACAACAACTTCTGTAGGTGTTCTTGTGAGAAATCTTATCAAGCAGATACCTGCTGTCTAATTAGGCAAGCAGCAAACACACACACTTGCTCAAGGGAAAGAAACGACAAGTGGATGTGCAATTCACTGAATAGGTCCTCTGCTTTGTGTGTGTGTGTGTGTGTGTGTGTGTGTGTGTGTGTGTGTGTATGTGTGTGTGTGTGTGAGCTTGCGTGCTAATAATGACCTCAGGCCCAACCTGCTGTTGAGAACAGTAACTTGTGACTCAATGCCTTTGTTCACCACATAACATCTGGCACTGACCGAAGGCTGTGGCTGTGTGTGGTAGCCTATTTGAAATACAATTCAAGCCGAATGGGCTGTTGCTCAAAGAGTGTGTTTGTGTGTCGGTGGTTACTGATGCAAGCACAGCAAGGACTAAGGCGCGAGGAGTTGATCATCATCGTGGAAACCTCTGAGGGAAAAAGGGCTGGAAGCCCCTTCTGTCAGCTGGGCTCTGAAATGCTTCCCCTTGACTGCCTTCACACACACATTCACAGACACACAAGGTCCCTAAAGAGCACCAGATTAAGGTCTCAGTGAGTGTGAGCAGAACAATACCCCAGTGTGTGTTTGCAGAGCCATGGCTAATTGTGTTCATTTGCTGCTCAAGTTGAGGCAGCCAGGACACTGAAGTTGTGTTTGTGTGCGCATGTGTGTGTGTGTGCCTGCCTACAACAAGGATTACAACAAGAAAGAGTTATAGAGGGAGGATAGAACAAGGGCAGATGAGTGACTGGCATGCCTCTGCGTGTGTGTGTGTGTGTGTGTGTGTGTGTGTGTGTGTGTGTGTGTGTGTGTGTGTGTGTGTGTGTGTGTGTGTGTGTGTGTTTGCAGAAGGATGAGAAGTGCAATGTGAGGCCATGCAGGTAATCCTCATTATGGTGCAGAAGTGTTTATCACTGAGAGGTGTGTGTATGTGTTTGTGTATGTGTTAATATGTGTGAGGTGAGGTGAGTATTTAAGAGAGTGACAATTTCACTCTGTACATCTGCCTGGCCTTGCGCACATTACACAGGGAGATGAACTCGCTTGGGTTCTTAGAAGCACACACAGGCACAGAATTTGAAAAGAAAAACATGCTTGCTTGCCTTAAACATAAATTCAAAGCTTGTACCTATTCACCACTTAAAGGAAATAAAATCTACAACCTCTATGTTTAAAACACATTTATTTTAACCTTCAACTACCATGTCTCTACAGCCAAATTAACGTAAAGCACACATCTACAGTACATTTATTTATTGTAATCGAGTAAATGCAGTCAAACAATAAAATATCTTCACACACAAAAACCGGAAAAAAAGACACCCATTGTTTTGATGAGCTAAAACAAGGAAGATAGAATAAATCTGAGAATATTAGACAGGTTCTCCATTCAGAATCAGCCATTAAGTTTGTTCTCTGATGTCCAATTTCTTCATGCATGTTTGAGTAAAAAGGCATTAAGCCATCCAGCTTGTTGAGTAAATTTTTACCTCTTTATATCTGAGAATTTGTTCTGTCAGTCATGAAAGTGTGTGACCACATTGATAAATTAAAACCTTCACCGTAGACAGCTTACCAAGGTGCTGTTCCATTCTACTGTCGTAAGTAAAACCTCAAAATGCTTACACTCTTTCACTTGAGGAAATAACTCTCTTTTAACCTGCAGGGTGTAATCCACCAAGAAGACAACCATGAGTCCACTCATGTATTAAGTCCACTTATGGACTTAATATCTGGACACAAAAATTCTAGAGCCCGCTTGAGGTCATAGAAAAATAAGGCCAAATGTAGATTGTTCACAAAAATGTAGCCACTGTGACATCCCCATATCTGACATTCCTTCCCAATTGTATCCAGAAATTCAGTTCATAAAGAAACAAACGGATGGATGTCAACGAGCAGCCCTGAAAAAGTCCAACATCCAATGTACTTGATGTCGTTGCAAGAATGTAATCACAGCTCTTTCATTATTTCTAAAGAGCAGATGGCTAATAGCAACAATGCTAATAGCAACAACCCTGGGACCTCCACACACCTATAACAACATGACAGTACATGCATGATATAAGTATTTGATACAGAGAAACAGAAATTAACATTTGGTACAGAAATCTTTGTTGGCAATTACAGAGATCAGATGTTTCCTGTGGTTAGAGGTTGGAGTTTGTTTGATTGAGTGTGTGGTCAGGTGACTTTTATACAAGTAAGGAGTTCAAACTGGTGCAATTAATACAGGTAAGGAGTGGAGAACAGGCACCCTTCTTAAAGAAGAACTAATAGGTCTGTGAGAGACACAATTTTGGTTGGTAAACAATCAAGTACGTGTGTCATGCAATAAAATGCAAATGAATTACTTAAAAATCATACAATGTGTTTTTCTGGATTTTTGTTTTAGATTCTGTCACTCATAGTTGAAGAGTACCTATGATGAAAATTACAGACGTCTACATGCACCTTTGCAAGTGGGAATAGCTGAAAAATCACCAGTGTATCAAATGCTTGTTCTCCCCACTGTACATGAATTTCCACAATCTCTCCAAGATCCACAGGAATTATGAAGGGCTGGTCCTCAGTTCCACAGCCTAAACAAAATCGTTATTGTTCCTTTAGAATCAAATGTTTCTCAACTGGCCATATTTTGTCCCTTTATCATCTCTGTATGAATCTTATTCACACCAAGAGCCTTGCAACAGAGGATCGTCTTGGCTAACCCAGTAGCCTCCATCATAGCTATTGGTAAATGCTTGCATTCCCTTCAGAATGTGGGAGACATTTCTCAGGTGGTGTAAAAGGAAGATATTGTTGCAGGATCCCGCTGGGGTTTAATATCATACAGGTTGTATCTTCCAGTCACTCACCTCCAGGTTTCTGTGTCATTGCCCCTGTGAACATTGAAGTCTCCTAGCAGTAGTATTGAGTTACATGTTGGTTTCCTATCATGGACACGACCAACTGACTCCATGAAAGGCATGTACTATAATGGACTGTTTGAATCATTAAAAAAGACACACCCCTCTTCAGGAGCTATACAATGTGTTGAGGAGAGTTCAGCTATTTCTAGGCATTACTGCTCCATGACGCTCACTAGATCTGGCTCCTTTCTCACCAGAGAGGAACCATTCCATATCTCAAGAATCAATCAGCCATGCCAGAGGTTGGCAGACTCAGGTCTCCACCCTCATCGATGCCTCAAAATACATTGTAGTCACCCCTGAAATCTCTCCCTGCAGGTGGTGAACTCACAGGGTAATGGCTTGTCATAATTTGTTTGGTTGTTGCCTTACAAAGCCCGTGGGCCATAGCCTGGCTTCGAGGCTCTGCCCAGCCAGCTCATCTTCATGGTCTGGCTCCAGGAGCTTTCCCTTATCCCACTGCTTTCCCACTGCTTTCCCTTATCCAGGCCTTTTGGAGCCAGTCATCAGGGTGCTTGTGAACAATTCTGGACCCTTGTTTAGAACCACTTAGCTTTGAGAGATCCTAACTTGGGCCATTTTTCATAGGGATGCAAAAACTTTATCATGTTTATGCTGTATATTATGTTATGCAGTCATGTGTTGTCTGGCCATCCGGATTATATACAGGTATTTCACAATAGAAGCATGGAAGGGGATTTCCCCATATGGGCAATTTTTTACAAAAAACGTCATCATCATCATGTTCAAAGATGTCAATAATTATTATTATTATTTTCTTAAATGTCTTGTACATTAAATAAAAAATGCACATAAACTTAAGCTCTGAAGGGTATGGATACTCAGGTTTTCCAATAACGATAAATATACATGTCTATGATTTCCTAATTCATGAATAAAAAACAGTTAGTCAAAAATGTGACTTTTGAACATTTAGGGATCTTTATTGGAATCGAGCCATTAAATTGTTTTTCTAATACTTAAATTACACTTTGAACAAATAGACTTGGCATTTGGTTTTAGTCCAGGTTAAAATTTGCCAGCCTGATTCTGAAACAATGAATAATACCACTGTTCTACCTTTCATCATGAAAGAACGTAGAGTAGCTATTTGTCTTTAAAACAGAACAATAGCGAGCAATTGTGGATAAAGTAGTCCCAGTGAGACAAAATATGAAGCTGTGGCAAATCAATGGAAAATAATGTCATCTTAGAAGGTCATACCTGGACCTTTTGGCTTTGTCAATAAGCGCGCGCACACACACACACGCACACACACAAACACACACAGTCATACACATGCACATGCGCACATTTTCAGGCACTTGAATTATAGCAACATAATAATGCACAAGATCTCACAAAACACAGATAGCATTTCTAATGATGAAATAGTTGTGCACAAGAGAGCACATGCACACACAAAAACACACACACAGTTTGCAATAATAAACTTACTTACACTTGCACTTTGTCTTTCCCGACCCCCCTTACATGTAAACTCTGCAGGTTACTAAGCTGTGTTAAACCTCCCTGCCTCGCCACACTGTGGTTTCCCTGATGTTAAGTGTCCCTCTCTCCTCTCTGCCCAGGGCGAGTGAAGGAGAAAATAAACAACTAAAGAGACAAACAGCAAGAGCCACTTAGAGCCACTTAAAGCCAAGGCTCCTTCCCACAGCGTAGCACTTCCCTAGGGCTACTGATGTCTGCCCGCCACGGTAGGAGAGAGAGGGCAGGGAAGACTGTAAAAGAGAGAGATAAAGAAGAGACAGAGAGAAAGTAGTGATAAATGAGGGAACCATTTCCTTGTAATAAAAGAAAAGACAGAAAAAATAATAATTTTATGTTGCAATATGCATTATAAAAAAGTGTCGATAAATAAAGCGGAGAGGTCCTTCTGCTGTGGTCAGTCTCTGTGAGCTAACTGTCCGACTCAAGTCCCATGATAATATTGAAGATTAAGCTTTAAAAACCTAATCTTTAACCGTAACAAAATATCTTTTAAAGTAGAAATAACATTTCTAGCGGTAATATGCTTTTGTGTAATAGAATAAAAACATTTTATTTCACCTGTGCAAAAAAAGTTCATCTTTTTAATCATTGCAATTGTTCATCCATTCCTCAACTACTAGGAAAAGCAATCGAGGTCTTTAAAAACTACAGTATATGTTAACGTTTAACTTTTATATGATAGGAAAAATGGACTGAAATAGCTAACTAACATGACACTTAGTCCTCTTGTTGGGGTGAAAAACTGAATATTTGGTTCAAAGAGTTTCCAAATGTCTGGCTTTGCTCATTATTGAGCAACACAAGACAGCATCATGTATTGCTATTGGGGAATTTCTCACTCAATCATGTCTGTGACATATGGGGAAACACAGTCATGCTTCATATTTCATATTTTGCAAGTTAACTGTCATTTGATTTAATACTTTTAATGAAATACTTCTGCATCTGCGTATCAAACAAAAACCAAACAAATCAGTGACCCCTAAACTTCAATGTTAATATGTCATCTATATTTTTGTGTAAAAAGGCCTCTTTCCAAAAATTTTTTGTACAAGAGTTCAGTTTGGCCTTATTTCACCTTGGTTTGTGATTTCACCCCTTTCCTCCAGACGTTTCATTTGTCCAGCTCTTGTAGAAATTGGCTGAGTGGTTAATAATCTGTTGTGTTGTTATAATATGTAGTGACATCACTGCACTCAGTGTCACACCATTAAACATCGTGTGCAGGGGAGAGATACGTTAAAACAGCTTTCGGTACCACAGCATGCCTCTCTGCTCTTTCAAATAGTAAATCAGCCATTAAATTAAGATATACATATCTCATTTTTGTTCAATGTGGTTCCACTCAATATTTCGCCCTGCTTTGGATCTGTGTCACATCCTAATTGCATGTAAATCAGCTGACTTCTTTTCGCCGCTCATCTTGGTCTTTCCATCTTTTTTCCACTTTGTCTTTCACGCTCCTGTTTTTTTTTGTTTGTTTGTTTTGTTTTGTTGTCTGTTACTCCTCAGCTCACGCCATGTTCACTCTCTCCATTTCACATTCCTACTGCTCCTTCCCTCCCTCCATTTTTGTCCCCCTGACTGTGAACCTAAAGGTCACCTCTACCCTGAGAGTCCTGTTTACCTGAACCACTGCTCTCTTTGTGACATTCACCTACTTGGAGAAAAAAGGAAGAACAAAATATTCTGCTGCAGGGTAGGAACTCTGTTTCACCAATGATTCCTCGAACAATAAAATGTAAAATACCACCATGGCCATCTAAAAAACCATATTAAGTCAAAATAAAGTTTTAACTTCTTATCACTTCATCTTTAAATAATGTGAAGGTTCAAAGTATGCAACATAAGTTGATTTAACTAGTACTTCTTCCTAAAGTGATGCTTAGAGGCACGAGGTGAATTGAAAAACATTTGTATTACTGATCCATCATTAGATTAGGAAACACAATACTTAGTTTTGAGATTATCCTTTCTACCCATTAATTGCACAGATTTTGCTGCGTTCGATGGTTTGGTTTTAATGTTGATAATATATGTCTCATGTTTTTTTGCATTACTTTATAATTTTATTTTTATTCACACAAATTATGTTTGCTTATCAAGATATACAAAATTGGATTATAATTGTATTTGGAATATCATCCATTAGTGTCTTAAAGAGTGTGGTAGAAAGTTTCTGCCATTATTTTCTCAAATCCGGTGAAGCTATTAAAGGGAAAAATTAATTTTGCTGCATGGGAAAAAGTGTTTTATGTTTGGGAAGCATCTGGTATTCACTGACTATCACTTTTTTTCAGAAAATATTTTTGTAGATAAAAGAAAAGATAGATGCATGGTTGGTGTGTAGTAAAACACCAAATGTATATATATATATATATATATATATATATATATATATATATACACATACACACGCACACACAGGTACACACAAATCAATAAAACATTTTTATATATATAAATCATATATATTCATTATATACATATATATATATATAATATTATATTATAATATATATAATTTTATATATATATATATAACTAAATGATTCCTGTCTTAACTTTCTTTGAGGCTTTTGTAACCTTGTGTAATGTAAGCTTCTTAGTCTTTACAGTTGCTTAAGCAGGTAGCTATGAGTGTTTATCTTGAGTGTTATGCATGCTGATGGTGACCCATACCCCCACAAAGCTTCTCACCCCTCAGGCCCTCCCCCTCCCACAGTGAGGGCAGCAGGATGGGGTCAAACAGACAAATCCACCCCTCTGCTCCATGGAGGCCTGCCCGGGGCCATTAGTATCCATTACTAGGAGGTATGGACACACCACAGGCCATAGCAGACAACCATCACACTATCACACACTCACACACAACCGCAGATACACACTGATGTCCACATCTACTTCAACAAGATTTACAAGCTTAAATACACGAAAATACATGTTGACACTTGCACAGTGAAAGGCCTTCTATAAACATGTTTCTTGGGTAATATGTTCACAAGAGGAAGGCTTTAACCTTGGACTCACACTGGGTTTCTCAGCAAAAAGTTCATGTAGTTGACAGATCTGATCACTGATACACAATGTCTGTGATTCCCCAAAAAGAACAAAAGCAGGAGACTATCCCATCCCAAAATCTGTCTTTTTCAATCTTTTATGCAAATATACTTCCAGTCTATACTTTTTTTTGTCAGTTTGTTCAGAGTCGATCAAGCTGGAAAAGTAGTCATACAGAAAAATTAGAGGACCGATAAGTGAATGCTTATTGATGTGTAAACCAGTGCAACCATGACCGAAAATTTTATCCATATAAATCTTAACTTGCCCATTTTTTTCAATCAAGCCAGAAAGCATCAACAAAGACGCATCTGTCTTTGTCTTTGAAATCCGTTTGCTATATGCATAAAGCCTCACAGAAATAGAAGCCCGTGATTTACTAATATCTAAATTTATTCTGGCTGGAACATTCTAAACAAATGGAATATAGCGCTATATTGGATGAATCTGAGAGAACAGAACTCAGGTCCGCTGGTGTACATGCATGTTACATGTTCTGTGGACACACTGAGACCCAAATCACACAGATCA
Organism: Fistularia commersonii; assembly: GCF_037954325.1. NCBI lineage: Eukaryota > Metazoa > Chordata > Actinopteri > Syngnathiformes > Fistulariidae > Fistularia > Fistularia commersonii. Next base: position 15,062,210 of record NC_141289.1, on the reverse strand, counting down.
GACATGGAGATGGTTTGAACAGAATTAAAGTTATATGAACAGAGTTTTACCCTGGGCTACAATAAATTACTAGTGCTGTATTGGTGCCAGTGGTGTCAAAACATTCTTATTAGTGTCTGAAAACTTCTACAAGCTGATAGAGAGCAGATTTATTGTTTATGCGGCTGTTTGTGTATGATGGGGGGGGGATTTTTTGTTGAATTATTTTACATTACAAAGCGAAACTTGTGTGTTTGTATGTATGACTGTATGTATGACTGTTCCATGTTTTAGCACAGATGCTACATTTTCTTCTTTCTCACGTTGTCCTTGTTCACATGTTCAGTGATGGATTCCAGCCAGTGGCTAAATATGAATAAAAAAGTTACTTTACATAGATAGATAGATTCCGTTGATACTATTGTCCGGTGTGATCTGATGATGATGATGATTACTTATAATCATATCATCTAAGATCTCTATAGATGGATGAACTGTAGAAACGTATTTGTAAAGATGTGTATGCTCTAGTGGAGAAACACACCTGACAGCTGAATCAGGCCTCCAGCAGTTTGTGACAGAGATCTTTACTTCAAACAGACATCCTCAGAGCGGATGACCTTCTAGGAGTCTGTGGGGTGTGTGTGGGCAAGTGCCGTACACTTCACCTGAGTGTCACATGCTTCCGTCATCTGCAAAAAATTATAATTAACCATCTATGTAAAAATATGAAAATTAGCTGCTCGTCGATCTAGTGGAGGATTTACAAAAGGATAGTGTTGTTCAAAAACAAACTTTTACAAAACAAAAGTGCATGGATTAAAATTAACATGAGACAAGAAAATTCAGAGAGAAGGATTTAGACAAAAAAAAAAGAGAAAAACTTCTTGGAAACAGAGAGATTAAGATGTCAGTGAGTCCTCCTCTGCTCCCTTGAACCTCTTGCAACTGGTGAGTGTGTAACAGTGTGTCAGCTGTCACTGGCTAACAAGCTACAGCCTCACTACCTTATTATCTAGAGCATGGCAACTGTCCCATACCTGCAAGGTGTGTGTGTGATTCAGAGCATGGCAGCTGTGCCTGCGAGCGTCTTCCGGACGCTTTCTTTGTCTGCAATGTATCCAGATTGTGGGTGAGTTGAAGGACAAAACTGATCTCTTATGCCCCCCTCCTGCAATTTTTTCCTCAAACTCTCCTTCCCACATCTAACGAAGGACAGATAGATGGATTCTCTTGCCTCCTTGGAGGGCAGAAAGGAGATAAGGTGCCATGGGGCATTTACACACATGTGATAGAAGCAGGAAATACAAGCCCAGATTTCATACATCCATGTGGAAATGGTTGCGAACAGTGTAACACACGACTATCTAGGGCATATCTCAACCACATAATGACCCAACAAGAAATTTCCATCATGTTAACAAATTACTGGAGACTGTAAATTATGTGCTATTTAGAAAACCAAGCAAAACATTTGCCCCAATTAGTAATTTATTTAAAAAATTCAACCAAGGGGAAAATAAATGCATCAAAATCAAGTATACATAGCTGTGGAGCCTTTCTGTCACACATCAAAGAGTCTTATTTAAATAAAAATCAATGACATATTTACTGTATCAAAACCATTTTATTATCTCTGTTTTAACTTTACTAAATGAGTTTGAAGAGAAAACTGAGGGATACACTTTAATTGAATTTAATTGGTACACACTTGATAAGAAATACTGCAAAGCATGTTTTTTCACTTTTTTTTTTTTTACTTTGCTTTGTTCATCTTGACACTATTGCAAGAACAAGAACCGTGTACGGCCTGGATGAATACACATTGCCAAAACAAGGTTATTACTTGAGTCAGACACACTGACAGCTTTGGGATTGGGTCTGCATATCTAGGATATGTGGATAAGAGCACTTGCGAACATTTGAATTGTATGTAATAATTAATTGATTTGGGCAATTTAATATCTGAATCATTCTGTAAGCTGCACAATAATACATGCAAACTGCACAAATTGTTTATAAGTATCAAATGTTATTAAAGTTGACATATTTAGAATATATGTGCTCCACATGTTCAAAATCTATGTTATAATTACCCAAGGTTGGATTGTGTAGTGCTATATCGATTTTTTCTCTTACTGTAAGATTAAGTTGTACTTTGGAAATGATCTTTAAATGGACCTTAAGCTCCAACTGCCCCCATCCTCAAACCATCCCCTCATGATTGATATCTCACATCCATTGCACTTGGGATATATCAAACTTTGAAAGTCATTAACAAAAAAAGTTTGTTTTTATAATTTCTCATAAAAATATGTATTTCATTATATCTGGGATTTTATTTTAATCCAAACCCCTTTGATCAAGTTTCAAATGACAGACCTTTCACAGTTTGATGATTTATTCTTGTTTTGCTGCAGGCAAAAGGCTACAAACCCAATTTCCGACTATCAAAAATATGTCCATTTTAAAAAAATTTGACAGTAAATAAAGGATTGTAACCAATAACTTAGTGTTAAATAATTAGTAAATCAACTATATACACATTTTAAAGTGTTTGAATTGGTCTTTCTGTCAAAAATGATCAAAGTATACAACATCAAGAGATATCCTACTGGGTGAGCACTGCTGCCAGTAATGACCATTTTACTGTATAAAACATTCACGTAAATGTTCCTGCTGTTCAATTGTTACATGTTTATTGACTAACTCTCCCCTCTTTTCCTTCCCGTCTCCTCATTAGTCCCAACCTCACCGTGACCAGAAGAAGTTCTTCTGCACTGGTGCCTCTCCATCCATCCTTCCAAGCAGAAACCCCCCCCCCGCCCGTCACGCACACCCACACGCACACGCACGCACACACACACACACACACACACACACACATCACACACATACAAACACAAACACACAGACACACTCCTCCAACCTCATCACACTCACCCCCAGTCTCATACACCTACCTCCCACTTTTCCGCTACATACGTTCCCATTCACCACCACCAGTGGAGGCCTTAGGGCTCTGCCATCTGCTGCCAACCCAGCCCACCCCCATTTATGTAGTTCCCACCTTCCCAACATATGCAGCCCTTGCCCTGGGTAAGGTGGTGGGGGCACTGGCCCCGGCCCTGGCCAAAAGCAAGGGGTAAAGGAGCACATATGTAGCCCAGACGGAGTGTGATCGAGAAACGGACAAACAGAGAGAGAAACAGAGAGAGGGAGAGAGAGAGAGATGGGCAATCGAGAATTACTTGGTTCTCTCCTTGAGTCTATGTAATTTTCTTACTCTGTCTCAGCTATGCGCCTTCCCCTCCATGTTCACACCAGCTCGGTGGCCACCAAGGTCGCACCCTGCAAAGGGCTAGTAAGGCCTCAGGCTAAACAGAATGAAGCAGAGATGGGAAGCATGGTGGGAATGGGGGATGGGTTGGCAGTGGTGGCACTGCTGTCACTGAGATACCTCCATTTTATTTCCCTTTTTCCATCCTTCACTTTTCCTCTCATCCCTCTGTTAAATCTCGCCTGAGGGCACTCTCAGGCACAAAAGGCAGAAAAAAGGAGGGTGGCACTTTCATCCTCTCCATCCATCCTCCCTCTGTCTTTTTCATATAAGATGTGTCTGTGTGCAAAACAAGTGATGTGACAGTTGCGGTGGGCATTTTGTTTCATTGCTAACATTAATTACATTACCTATTCTAATGTCTTTCATATTTCATGAGTATTCTTTTGTATACACAAGTGATTCACCACTCTCCTATTCTCTTTAGTCTTCATGAACCTCTTTACACGTTCCAGGAAACCCAGCACTCATGTCAGTATCAGGTTGGGTTGGAAAGCCAGCAGGGAATACATCCAAAAATACCTTGGAAAGCTAACAAATTGCAGCTGTGGCACCAAAAGTTGATTTCCTAGTTGTCAAACTAAGTTTTGGGGCTTAGTTTCGAAGATGGTTAGAGGAATAAAAGCGACATAATGAAATCAGCTGCAATGCAAAATACTCATTTTCACATTAATATCAAGTGAAAAGGATGAACAATGAATATTGCTTGAATAGATGTAGCAGAAGTAATGATAGTATATCCCCACAAATACCGAAAAACACAGCTAAAGCACTCTAAATAAAGAAAATGACAGCTTCCCCATCAGCTTCCTATTGTGCTGACAATGCACACGATTTTTGTAAAAACAAACAAACCAAAAATCATATTTGATATTTTGTCTGCTATCTTTTCTGATGCCAAACCACCTCTAAGTATAATGTTTATGAATGCTCTCTAAACAACATTTGGTCATTCTGAACACAGTGCTTTAAGTGCACATTCTTATCCTGTGATGTCAATCAATCACTTTCCTAGCTTGTCAGATAATAAGAATATTTATATGATACTTATACGAAGGCATTGACTGTTTTCTGTGTGAGATCATAATTCCACATACTGTGATGTGCTATGATATCAGAAGCGTAGGAATCTATGTTGTTTGGCAAGATAGCAAAATCGAAATAGTCCAGTTATTATGTTAATAGCAATACAATCTTAACAAGCAGGCATCTTGGGATAGTGGATTTGTCTTATAATTGTCTTGTGATTCATTAAGACAGGCAAAAATTACTTTAACCATTTCTAAGCTGGTAATGTATATGGATATGATGATGATGATGATAATTTGGAAAATATATTTACCTGGCTACAACCTTTGCTCTTTGTGCGCACATCAGCATCATATGTGACAGAAACCTCAAAGCAAATGAATATGTTTAAAATCTAAATCCTCATTCTACAGTCTATATAAAATATATTTAACATTCCCATATTCTTCATTATAACTTTAATGTATTGTGCTTGCGAAAACAAAACGAAATTAGCAAGTATGTGTGTGTGACAAAATGTGTGTGGGCCTGTGCAAGTGTGTGCTTGCTGTGTCTGAAGGATCAGTGATTAAATAAATCATGGTGACCTTTCCTTTAACCCCCTCCCCCCTCCACAAGCCCCTGTCTGACCTTACAAGACCCACATTAAAGACTTCTTTTTTGCTTCATCTCCCCTATCCCCCTCACTCCCACCACCCCGTCTTCATTTCTGTTACACAACTCTAACGTTGGTTCTCACTTCTTTTTTTTTCCACTCTAAATCTACTTTTACTTTTTTGCCCATCTTTTTCTGAGCAAGCCTGCACACACATACACATGCACAAATGCGTTAGGTGACAATTCATTAAATGAAAGCTGTAAATAAGAAAACATCTAAACTTTAAAGATTAAAACATTACATTACATTTACATTACATTACATTACATTTGGCAGACGCTTTTATCCAAAGCGACTTACAATAGAGGACATAGGGACTGCAAATAACAAAAATACAAGATGCACAGGAAATATACAGAACAGTAAGCTTGGGTTAGTGAGGTTTTTTTTGTTTTTTTTTGACAAAGACATACACAAACGTACACACACACACACTGCATAAGATTAAAGCCATGATATAACTCGAACTAAGTCTCTGCAGGGTCAAATGGCGGTTTTTGTCTAAGTTATTCATAGCATTTTTTTTTTCTGTTTAGGGGTGTATTGCTTATTCATACCGCGATGAAGTACCCTTAAAGTACTAATTTGTATTAGATGAATAAGGGGACAAAAAAGACCAGTCACAGTATGTTGACCTACTAACAAGTTGTCCCTTTGAATTAGTGAATTAGTTAGTTCTCTCAGACACCTTCAGAAAAATCAACTTGAAAGGTTGTGTTATCAGTTATCTCCTGTTTCTGAAGGTTGATGATGACATTATTACACAATTTTAACACCAGCAACAGCCCCAGCTATCATCAACCAAATTATGATTCATTTACTTGTCTGATTGCATTTGCTTTTCCCATCATGTCATCATCAACAAAATAAATAAATACATAAATAATGTGCGTGTAACAATTATGGGTTAGAGTGTTAATATAAAGTGGCAATGGTAATGTGGCAAGTGTGTGTGTGTGTGTGTGTGTGTGTGTGTGTGTGTGCATGCGTATGATCTTTAAGATCTGCAGGTTCAAACAAACATCCTCACCACGCCTTGCTACTGAACTCACCAAGAGGTCACTGGGGCACCACAATATTAGTAGTGTGTGCGCTTGTGAGCTTGTGTGTCTGTGTGAGAGAGAGTTGATACCCTGATCTGCTGCTCTAATATCCTGAGGACCTTTGGTTCCTTAACTATGGGAGGTCCACACACCTCCATACAAATACACATATGCACACACATCTTCAGAGGATAGACATCAATCATTCTTGCCTCTTGAAGTCTTGAAGAACGAGCACCTCATTGAAAGGTCAGAGCACACCTGGAGAGTGATGAAAAATCAATAGGGAATGGTGAAGGTGATGATGAGGAAGAGCAGAGAGGTGGAAAATTATGGCGATTACAGCAGATGTTTTTGTTTTGTTTTTTTTCATTATGTTGTTAGGATAATGAGAAATGTTTGAAAAGTACTTTCCCCAACAGAGAGGGTTTCAATACCTTCACAGACAAGAGTTACAAAAGCACTCCTCCCAGTCTGGTAATTATATATTAACAATCCACTAGACATTGTGGTGGCATTAAGCTGCTTCATAACCTACAATGATAATAATACTTCTGGAGTATTGTAAGGTCTGAATAGTTAAGGTAAAAAGAGAATCCATGTTTGAATCAAAAAAGGTTCCTCATGCTGCTAATCCATTCCAAAAGGACTTTTGAGCTTCATTATCCATAGAGGTACTTGAAGAATATTAATGTTGTAGAACTTCAAATTTTAATTGCATTTTCAAACAAAATTCTGATTAACAGATTTCAGATTTGACATATATGGCTGGATATTAAACTCATTTAACACAAGCTCTGTTCAGATATAGTAGTAAAATGTGTCAAGATTCAATTCAGCGTGAGCATCCTTAATTGTGTTTTCTAACAAAGTACATCACATCTTGAGTCTCTATTGACTTTTTGATCAAAGTTAACTTCTTCATAAAATGAATGATTAAGCGCCTTCCCAGAAAAAAAGCACATATTAGAAAATATTGTTTTGTTTTACATGACAGCAGTTCACATAGCGAATTCACCATCTTGTTTGAAAACAAAACCAAAGCATCAAACCTGATCAGCAAGACTGGAGCAATGTTTTACTAATGTAATTTGCTCCAAGATGAAAAAAAATGATAAAAAGAAGAAATGTATATCCCATATATTGTAGAGTGCGTTAATATACAATATATGTATATATGCGTGTATATATACAGATATATAGTAACTAGGTTTCTTCGTAATAAAGCATCTTTCTTTATGCATATGTATATATGTACGTATTGATCTATGTGTATCTTGTGAAAATATATTCATGCATATACGTACATAAATACTTACATGTGTTAATGTAGCTGTGTGTGTACTGTTTTTGTATGTATATACAGGTATGTATGTACTAGTAAATAGATAGATAGATAGATAGATAGAGAGAGAGAGAGAGAGAGAGAGAGAGAGAGAGAGAGAGAGAGAGAGAGAGAGAGAGAGATGTTTTTGCTCTATATCAGCAGAATAAATGCATAACTCCAAAAAAGGGAATCAGCTCCTTCACATTATATGATTCCCAAACTTTCTTGTATACTGTTTACCATTGAGTAAATTTGCTTGTTTAAACATTGAGACCTGTAAATAAATGTATATGTACAAATCTAAAAACCTCAAGTTTTACCCTTGTTTTCAACAACTTTTACTTTTGGAGAATAGAATGACAGGAGTTATTTGTCCCGCGCTTGTTTGAACATCAGATCTGGTATGTCGTGCCTAACTTTGCTTGGCCTGGAGTGCCGAGTAACCGATAGAGATAGGAGCAGGAAGGCTTATCTCTGAACGCTTGGTGTTTGGATACGTATGATGTCAGACCAGTTCTCATAATGCGTTCTAGGCTGGGTGTACAGATAAGCTCTAGGATCTGGAGAAGGTAGACACATATGCAGGTAGCAAACAAGACACAATTGAAACTGGAGCAAGAGAAAGGGCCTGTTTCTGTTTGTTTGTTTGAATGTGTGTTTGTGTGTGTGATGTTCTTCTACACTGAGCCTACTTTAGCTCCCTTAGCAATGACCGGAGCAGCAAGCACACATCCAAGCACTTGGAAACTGGAAAGAGGTGAGGAGAAAGACAGGATGGATAGGAAAGAAAGCAAGCAATGCGATGGGGAGAAAAAGGATGGAGCGCAAAGAAAGAGAGGACAGGAGAGGAGTGGAGGCAGAGACAGAGCAATATTATGGAACTGAACAAAACAGAAAGAACTGACGAACGAATGGAACCAAACAAAAGGAGGAGAAGTGTTGGACTGAGGGATGAGAGGGAAGGCAAGGCCACCTCTCCTTCTCCCTCTCTTCCTCTCGCTCCTCCTCTTCCCCCTGTGAGAATGCTGTGTGTGTATGTATGTGGGTATTTTCTTCCTCTTTAGATCTGCTGTGCTTTTATTTTCACACAAAGATGAGACGTAGACGTACCTGGCACAGGGGGGCATGAAGGAGCTGGCAGCACAGCTATGTTCATACTTGAGAGATAGACAGAGAGAAAGACAGAGAGAGAAAGAGAAAGAGATAGAGCGAGCAATGGATAAAGGGACACCGGCCCACCTGCCTGGCAAACAAGTACGTCTGTGTGAGGGTGGTCTGTCTGTCTGAGATGTCCCACTCATCAGTGACACAAACACTTAAAACCACTCAACACACCATGAGCTCTCTGTATAGTTGCAGTGCTTACTTCTAATGTCTGTTATCAGGTACAAATATCTGTCATTTCTTCTTTAGTTGTTTCTGTATATACCGCAACGTCTAGCAAAAATTGTAGCTCTTGGTGTTTTTGTAGATCTATATTTAACAAAGTGGTCATCAAATTGTGAATCTTCTTGCTAAATCTCAGGGAATAGTCGCTTACCAGTAGTTCATGGAGAAAACATGGAGAAGCTCGATGAGCTTAATTTTAAATTAAATAGATTGAAATGTGTGCCTGGTGCTTGTGATCACATAACATATGATACGGGTTCATATCAAGTTCATGGTCCTTGTCTTCAACTCGCCAATTGGTGTCAAGAACATGGTAATCATGCTGCTTTTGTGTGAATAGGTGAAGCTCTGCAATATCTGATATTTCTGCCTGAATTAGAACTGTATAAAAACTTTCCATTCAGTGACAATATCACTTGGATTAAATTAGATTTCACTTTATTGTGAAATTCTCATTTATAATACTGCTCTAAATAGTCAATGATGTTCTATATTAAATACATATTAAAATGTTAAAAAAAAAAAAAAAAAAACTAAATGAATGTAATCATGTTTTGCAAATGTCACACTGCTACATGGCCCTGGAAATTCTTCAGCTTTTCCCTGTAACGCAAAATGTGTGGGGGCTACATTGAATGGGCTTTTAACTTTAGATCATTCAATTGACTTCAGGGTGATAACTGTTCCTCAGACCTTGAAGTCCTACATGTTACATTCCCCTACCTTCTGCCAAAGAGCATCAGTGCAAATAGGCTGCATTGTGAAATTTCTGACAATGCTGCGTCCCCTGCTGTTGTAGACCTTGGAGGTAGTGCTCCTTTCCCATACAGTTATGGTACTAATACAGAGGCCCCTGAAGACCTCCTTTAACCCTTACTTTAATTGCTTTGCTGTCTTTGATTGGGTGAAGCTTGAAAAAAATCGTAGCTCCATTATATTCTGGGTGAATCATGTTTTTCAATTATATTTGAAGCTACAGAATTTTTATTCAGCAAAATTGATATTATTAGTCACCCCACCTTAAATCCCACTTCTGATGGGAAGTAAATGATTTTTCATGACTACAAAATCTGACTTCTTTTTTTATTTATTGTGGCCATCTTTTTCATCACTTAAAATGAACAATTTCAATGTAATGATGTAATACTTGATGAGACTCCAATTTTGTGTAAATTACAACTTGCTATTGCATGGACTATGGCCTTATACCATGCTGGTAGAGAGAAAATTAACTGATTTGTGTTGTAATGAGTACAAAAGGAGAAAAGTTTCAGTTGTCATTTGTGATAAAAGAGTATCAGCAAAAATGAAGGGAAATGTAAACATGACAGTGGTGAGACCAGCTATGCTGTATAGCTTAGAGACATTGACATTGAGAAAAAGACAGAAAGCAAAGCTGGAGATAACAGGTGAAAATATTGAGGTTCTCTTTGGGATGAAGATGATGGATAGGATCAGGAATAAGTCCATCACAAAGACAGCACATGTTAGATATTTTGGAGATAAAGTCAGAGAGGCCTGACCGAGATGGTTTGAACATGTGCAGAAGAGGGATCATGAATATCTGTGTAAAAGGATGCTGGGGATGGAAATTGCCAGGCAGGAGGCCTTGAGGAGGACCAGAGAGGAGATTTATGGATGTAGAGGAAGAGTAAATGAAGTTATTTCATGTGAGAGAAAAGGCTTCATGAGTGCGGAACCCTGAAGGGAACTGTTAAAAAGAAAACAAGTTGTAATAAGTATGTTTCACTTTACCTTATGTTTTTCTTTATTTATACAAGTGTTGTGAGTTGCTCAAAGCAGTTTTATCTAGAAAAACAACAACAACAAAGTGCAATCTTATCATCATCATCGTAACTGTCATCATTAATTATTTTGCCTTGATCAAATATATGAGTAAATCATTCCCTGTCCTTTTTGAGCAGTCTAGTTAGGCTTTGGAATTGGATAAAAAGTCAGTTTACTGGCCAACAACTGTAGTAGAATGAGTTTTGACACTAGAGTTAAAAGAAATTGGAGGCGGGTGCAGTTTGACAAAAACAAACAATTAAAAAAAGGAACCAAACAGATTGATGCACACATGAAGAGACACTGAAAGCAATCTACTATGCTGCAATTAGCTTGTTTTAAAAGAAACAAATAACAGTAATTTGAACACAACAGAATCCATAACAGTTCACCCCTGGAGGGGGGATCAGCCATTTGAACACTCTCAAGAAGAGGATCCTTTCACACTTAGGAGCACACACACACACACACACACACACACACACACACACACACACACACACACAGGCACGCAGGCACGCACGCATGCTGCCCGCACACACATGCATGCACACACACACATATGCTCAAAGAGAGAGAGAGAGAGAGAGAGAGAGAGAGAGAGAGAGAGAGAGAGAGAGAGAAAGGAAGAGAGAAGGGTAAACAGTCACAGTCACATAATCAGATATGAGCGCACAATTTTATTTAAATACAGACACACACATACACTTTCATACATGCTAACACATGCTCTTCCATTAAGTGCACTTGAGAGAAGCATAGAGGCTCATCATAACAGATACACACAGACATGCGTACACACACACATACACACACCAATGAATGATGATCGCCCATCAACAATCAAGGTGTAAATACAAAAGCTGTGTTTGACAATGGTTTGAATAGACCATTCCCATAAGAAATTAAAAACAGATAATAAAATTGAAGGATGGATGGAAAATAGACAGGTAGATAGAAGAATGAAAAAAACAGAAGTTTGTATATGATGGTAGGAAGGAATGTCTCCCCACCTCTTGTCCATCTCCATCCCTTCCTCTCTTGCCTGGATGCATAACAATGGCGAGAAACATCTGCGGCTACCAGGTAATTATAGCTGAGCCAAAACAGCGGGCAACATCATGCCGATGAGCTTTGGCACCCCGCAATTAGCCCTGCATCTCCATCCCCAGTCGTTCTACCTCTCCCCTAGTGACGGCTGCATTATCCCTCTGAAGAGACTCGCGGGACAGAGGATAGTGGAGAGTGAAAATAGACAGACGAGTGGTCTCCAAGGGGTGAGTGATGAGAGACAAGGATGTCAGACCACCAAACTGAACAAGTCATGCCATCTCATTTATCAAGTTACTATTTTTGATACTTTAATAGGCTGTTTGGAAAAAGCTAAAAAAAAGTTAAAAAGTAAAACCACAAATGAATATCCTAAGAAATGCCTTTTAAAAATACAAAATCTGGCTTTTTCTTGGACAGCATTAACTGAAAATTAGTATTACTGAAAACAAATCTGTGCCATAGTATTCTTATCAGCCCATGCAAAATGAACATATAGACTTGACAAGTTCTCATTCACATTTGATAGGGAAGCAAAAGACACCTGATATCATTGTAGTCGAATTTGTCTATTAATTTCTCTGTAAATGTATAGCTTCATCCACGTGTAATAAATTGATCTGTGTCTCCCAAAACCCAAGATAGCATCTACTAATGCTATACCTGGAGCTTTTAACTGATACATATGCATAGTTAATATAAAGTGAATACGCCCTTTGACCAGGCTTCTGGTTTATATCTAACTGAGGCATTTCTCTGTGGGGTTTGGAAATTATGTTGGGTTTTTCACAGGTTCTCTGGTTACTTCTCAAAATCCAAAAACATGCACCAGGTTGATTGAATAATCTAAATGCCAAAAAGTGTGAATGAGTGAATGATAGAGTGAATGGTTGTATTACTCCATATATGGACCTGTGTTTTTCTGATGACCTGTCCAACCTGCCTCTCTGCATCTCCAGCCCCACCACAACCCTGAGTGCAAGGTAGGAGCTGTAGGCTATAACTGAATAAAATAAAAAATCGAATTAAAATGTTTTAAAAAAAATTAGGAACATACGGTATACAGTATATTAATTTTGTCATTTCCCAACCCTAAATTGTGATATAAATGCCTGTAAAATAAACACATGAAACGACACAGCACATAATGTTCTGAATATGAGGATGGAGAATTGCCACTCATTGTGATGCTTAATAGTTAGGCCATACAAATCCCAGTTTATTTACTGTTTCCCAAACTTTTCCATTGGGGCCTCTCACTCATCTTTTCACATTTACCATCAACCATGTCTTCATTGAGTGTTTTTGATTGGTGGATTCATTAATATTTGTGCACACACACATTTACATGTGTCAGTGAGGGTCTGTGTTAGCTGTAGTCTGCTTCCGCAATTGTTTGCTTAAGCACGTGCACCCGAGAGTAATTGTGTGCTTCTGACTGTGAGTAAATTTTATTATGTGTACTTTTTAAATTTTTTTTTCTTCCTGGTCCAGGAGTCCCCATCAGGACCTCTAGGCATCCCTGTGCCTGCCTGCCAAAAACGTCTGCATCTCCTGGACCCCCTTGAGGCAGGGGACAGCCAAATGTCACTTGGACCCTCTACAGAGTGGTGAGAGGAGGACAGGGAGAGGCAAAAGGGAGGGGGGAGGAAGGAAGAGAGGGAGAGGAGACAGGGGATAGAGTGAGAAGCATACAAAAGTTACAGGGGAGAAGGGAGAATGCAGAGTTACAGGAAGATAGATTGTGAAGAAATATTGAAAAAATTAGTTTTCATGGTCAAATCTATGTCCCTGTGTGCAAAATTTAAGCCATTCAGACAATATGATTAAGTAAAGGTTTATCCAAAGGAGAAGATTTATGGCAGATAGTTGATGTTAGAGAGGAGGATACAGAGAAAAGGTTAGATGCAGAAGGTTGATTCGCTGTGGCGACTCCTGAAGGGAAAAGCCGAAAGAAGAAGGGTTTATTGAAAGGAGTAAAATTAACAAAACATCAACTAAACATGATCAAAACAAAGTTTCACAGAGAAAAATCCCTTAATTTGGATCACCAAACTGATGTAAAATCAGTTAACAAGTAATAGCCTTCATGATATATAAAGTCAGACACAGAAGGACACATTAATCTTTGGCGGAGGAAGGTCAACTCAATTGTCTACGAATACAAAATGAGGAGGGATCAAAAAAACATAGATTCAGTGTGATGAACATGGAGCCAGACAACCTTGTTACCACAGACATGCCTGAGACACTGTGTGTTCAGTGGTGTTGGTACACAGTTTGACCCCAAAAGCTCTTTTTGAAATCACTGATAATTAATTTTTTCGTATTCACCTAAATTTTAAGAAGAGAGTTTGCTATGTGCTATGACAAATATTTTGCGGGCAGTCTTGGCCCAAATCCTCCCGAGACAAATCTGGTTTGGAAACTGTTGTGCAATACCTGACAATAGAAACTGACGTAGGATAAATCTACATTTATATTCCTTATGAGTAGTAAAACTGATTAGGGAGGTGTTGATTTTTTCAGACATGTGGTTCCTATTTTTTTCAATGATAAATGTGTGAATGTTTTTTTTTTTCTTTTCTATGTTTTCTGTAATGCCATAATTTATACCGAGAGGATTTTTTTCCAATTATTTATGAGAGGTGAATACCAAAGTAAAGCTATGATAATTAAATTTCTGTTGCCATATATATATATATATATGTTTGCAATTTCAGTCCCTGTCTTTCTTGATACCTTTATATAAGTGGGTGGGTGGTGTTTGACAAAGTTATGAAGGGTCCCCTCTCTTTAAGGTTGTTACTGAACAGTAGTGTTGTAATCACAATTTCTTAAACAATGACCCAATCATGACTAAGGCTGAGGCGGTGAGACCAAGTCAATATCAAGTCCAAGAAGTGAACAGTCCCAGTCACAACAGAATCACATCCATCCTAAACAGTGCCATGATAACAACCACAAAAAAGAAAAGTAAGTTTATGCATGAAAAGTTACTATATCTTTTTAGCAAATACATGAAAAGCAACACTAAGAACCAGGAATCAATTTAACAGTCATAATGCTTCCCCAATTTTTAAGTATCAACACAACATTATTTTGAGTAAAAAAAAAAATACATTATCCATAACTCTTTACTCAGGAAACTATCAATAAGGACAGAAAAAATGTCATAGCCCTCTCCTGATTTCTTAGAGCATGTGCGGGGAGGGCAAGGAGAGGTGACAATGTCTCGAAAAGAAATTATTCATGTAATTGGTTGCAAGTGAAGTGGGTCATTTTAAATGTAATCCCACTATTGATATTGACAACCACCTCAGATTGTGTGATAGCATATAAAGGGTTAATGTCACATTCATGGTCTTGACAAGACACAATCACATCTGTTGGATAACAGAGAAGGTAAAATGTGAGACCTTCAAAATATGGCCTTGAGACCAAGGCCCTTCTTAAGTGCTGCAACATTACTGTAGAGAAGAAAAGTTGTGGGTATAGGGTGCTATATATGAACAGCATTTACAATCAGCTACAACATCAATTGCAAGTTTACCAGCCTGATATTTTGATATTAGTAATAAATCCCCTATCTAACACTGTTGACCACTTGAAAACAGCCTTTTTTCTCAAATTTCATTCATGTCTTACCCTATTTTTCCCCTTAAGTCTATCTACCCATTTAATTCTGCCTGTTCCACTCTTTGTGGTAAAACCTGTGTTCCTTGTCTTTATTTCCTTGTCCTTGCACTGAGGACAGATGAATAACAAGGACAAGATATCTGACCTCTCTTCTTCATATTAAAGAACATGTATTCACCCTTGAAAAGGTTAAGATATAAATCTAGTTATTTTAATGGGAAACACTCAGCTCAGGTCAGAGATTCGGTATATTTGTAAAGGGGGTTCACAAGAAAAATAAAAGAATAAAAAACATTTCTTGCTGTGGGACTTAGCTGTTTGGAAGAAAATACATTCTTGCAACCTTCTGAGTAACCTCAATTCTCAGCAGACCTGCACACACACCCATGGCCTGCTCCTCAAGTCCCCCAGGTGCCTTGCGGTCCGAGGCTCATACTATCAAACAGATATGTACATTGAATGCTCACATGAATGGACATAATAAAATGGCCTTCATACCAAATCTGCAATTAACACAACGTGACCATTGCTGTGCTGATTGTGTTTAAACACTCAAAAAAAATAGCCTTAAAAATGATAGAATTCCATTTACTGTTTGAAATAAAATAAAAAAATATATAATGAAAAACAAAGCTCGATCTATACCAGTAAAATCAGAGCATTTAGGTCAATGTCAGGTTTTTGCTTATCTTTGATAACTTTTGGGTCCATATTACAGTATCTTCCACAGTTAATCAAAATGTTATATTACAAAAGCAAGTCACTTAGAATTAGTAGTAAGATGAGGGGTATAATCAAACCAGTTGCCATTCATTTACAATCCCAGGCATAATTTAAGCAGCAGTGAGAAAAGAATGAACTGGCTGAAACCAGTAGCCAGCTCTCCAAGCACCCCCAACACTGCAATTATGGATAAGAGATAAGTGTGTGTATGTGTGTGTGGTCATCCACTAAGTTAATGGCTGTGTGGACTAAATGTGTTCATCTGCAACATTTTATCCTGGTTCACCTCACTCAGACACTGTCATGCAGTGGAAATCAGCTCACAAACCTGGAGAGGGAGATTAGGGAACAATGACAAAACGCGAACACTGACTAGGTTTGAACTTGATGTGGATGGTCAAAAAAAACCTGAGAGGATATATTTTGTAATAATTTTCCTATACAAAACGATTAATAGCTACATGTCCTTTTGTAAAATGGGATTTTTTGTACGTGTCCACAACATAGAATTTTGTATACTCTTTAAATTTTAATTAATTTATTGGGTGTTCTCAACCTTTTCAGAATTGCAGGTCATTTCAACCCCTAATTTGTTTATTTAGTCATTTATTTTTAAATTTTTTAGGCTGATTTTCATCAGGTATTTATGTATGTTGTACGTCTATATGTTTTGTATTTATAATGTGATTTGGAGGTATATTTGTTGGCTGTTTGACAGTTTGGTGATTATTTTTTGATTGACATAGTTTTCAGTTTTCTGATCCTCACTGGATAATCCACACAACAAAACTTAAGGATTTGACCATGTTTAGCAATTCTGTATGTAACTAATGAAATATGCTCATGAAATTTATTTTTCGTAACAGCCAGTAGGGGGCCCTCTTTAATCAATGCTTTCAGACGGGAACTTTAGTTAAATTTAACTCGTATGCTTCACTTTTCAAAACAGGTGTTTCACTTTGAGCACAGTAATTTAATTCTTCTTGTTCCCACAAAAAACTAATTTCTTTCATCTTAAATTTTGCGATAAAAATAGTTGTTAATGCTAATACAGGTTAACTGTATTTCGGGGAATTGAACTACTATCTGTCTTGCACGAAGAACTGGCGAGCAACATTTGTGCACTTTTTAACATGTTAATCATGTTTATTACTCATGACAAACATCGAAGACATTGTATGTTCTTCTATCGCCATCCTGTGGTCATGTTGTGATCCTACAATTTCGTAAAGCTACAGGTCTGATTTTTGTTTGTTGATTTGGTATCATAAAACCTGTTTTCATTCGGGAACTCTTAGTTAGTTGCCTCGCTGAGAAAGTTAACAGTGAACTCAAGGCCTTGCTTGATTCAGTGCCCCTTTTTAATATTAACCATGGAAAGACAGTGTGATCGCCTATCAGACCAAGAGGTCAAATGAACAAAGAACAATATTTTTCTACCTTGATCGTTAATAATCAGCATAATTCTAGAAAACTATTTGACACGTTGTCTGGTCTCATACAGCACAAACGGACGGTCAGCAGCACTTGTCTGTCTGCAAATGACATTTAGTGATAACAGTAGGTTGAGAATATCAGAGCCAGATCACTGAATCTTTCAGTGGTGAGGTGGAGCACGCTGTTGCTCGGCCTGGACATGAAGGCAATAGCTTTCATGATTCTAAGCTTATGTCCCTGGCAGCTTTTACAAAGGTTATGGGAGCCGGAGGTGCAACCTGTTCACTGTATCTTCTGCTGCTTGTAAAAGAATTAGGGTTGATGTTGGAACCTTGAATATCTTGAATATTCTACATGTATACATTTCTTCAAGGGTTTTCCCAACAGGTTTCAAAACTGCAGCATGAGCATGAGCATGCATGAGTAACCTCCAGCCATTACCAAGATGCTGATATGGGGATTTGCAAAGCTGTTAATTAGTTTTTGCATAAACACTGAACTAAGATCTTGGATGCCATTGACCTATAATAGAGTGGGTAAACAGATGAACGATTTTTTCAGTAATTGTATCCTACTTATATTTCTCTTTGTTTGTACAGCACTTTGACGGAATGTTTATAACTGTACTATTATTGTTGTTGTTGTTGTTGTTGTAATAATAATAATAATAAAAGCAAATATAAAGAAGAACGTACATACTTTACATGGTTTGGCAATAGAAAGGGGCACACTGCAGTAAGTCATCAGTGTATTTATTTCTTTTCCTTTTTTTTTTTTAACCATAGCGTAAATAATCTAAAAAAACAGTAAGAATTCATCGTCATACACTTTCTCATGTGTCTTAATCAAGATGACAGTCTATAAAAGCAAAAATCTCAGAAGAATCTAATTTTTTATGCCTTTCATCTCGCGAGAATCGAAAGTGTCACTGTCATATTGGAGTAAAAGAACTAAAATAGTTCTTGGGCAGTGTAACACGGTCCTGATAAAATCATTAATTCGTGGAGAGGGGATTAATATAAGATAACATAGAGGGGACGTAAAACAACATTAGCAGAGAGACCATGAAAAGAAGAGAATAAAAGCAAAAAAAGTCCCACATTATCTCAGCTTGCCGTTCCCCTGTTTTGGTTCCTGGTCGGTGCGTCTGTTGCGTGAGCCTGAACACAACAGGAAGTTTTCAGAGTTTGCAGGTTAGCTAACAATACTGCGGGTCGCACACGTCTACTGCATAGTCGAATGGTTTAATCGATGTGACAGTGTCAGTATCTTACATAAATGCGGATTTGCACAACAATAAATAAGCGGGAATATGATCATCGGTATAATTTTGCTTTGTGTTGACGTAAACGAATGCTAACAGGAAAGCTAACGCTAGCTTGTTCCCGTTGTATTCCTTAGGAAGGAATTTGCGACAGGGTTGACTGTGGGGAGGCGGTGGTAGGAGTTGTGACAAGTTGTCTTGTTTTACCCACTAATAAGACAACACCGTAACATGACGTTATGGAGGAGCGGAAGCTGAAGAGAAAGAACCCCAGGACCTCCACTGCCCCGGTGGCTCCTACAGGGAGCTGCGGCCGAAAGAGCAGCGCTTCAACAGGGGGGAAGCACGTCGGCTACAGCCATAACACCGGGAGTCACTCGAGTCAGAGGAATAAAAACAGAAGGTGATGACTACTAATGATTCTGAATAACTTCAATATTTGACAATGTAGCTGTAACCAACTCTTTATTATTATTTGCCCTTTGTAGGGGAGTTAAAGACAAGCCTAGGTATCAGTTGGGGGGCCGCTCCAACCAGAACCAGGGCCAGACAGCACCCATCATCCAGCACTCTTTCTTGACTGATGTTTCTGATGTGCAAGAGATGGAAAATGGCCTTC
Source organism: Fistularia commersonii (assembly GCF_037954325.1). Taxonomy (NCBI): domain Eukaryota; kingdom Metazoa; phylum Chordata; class Actinopteri; order Syngnathiformes; family Fistulariidae; genus Fistularia; species Fistularia commersonii. Next base: position 15,042,925 of record NC_141289.1, on the reverse strand, counting down.
TCAGTCTCCTCAACGACTTTCATTCTGGAAAACTCCAAGCTTTCGGTAATTTGTCTAATCATATATATCACCACAAGTGTTGGGGAGAAAAAAAATCCCTTGATGGAAAGTCTGTGTCTGGCTAAAGACTTGAGCTTCTGGAGACACTGTAGGCTAAGATTAAATATGGATATAATGAGAAATTGCTGCAGTGTCAAGGAAGCACCCAATTCAGTGTCTCAACAACTGTCTTGTGTCAGGCAACGAGTGTTCCATTGGTCAGATGGAGCATGTAAGAGAGATGCAGGAGAAACTGGCCCGTCTGCACTTCGATTTATATGGTGAGGTGGATGAAATGCCCGAGGACCAGAGGAAAACAGCCTGTGACACCAACATGGATAAGTTACTTCTTAATGTAAGACTGCAGTTCCCTAATTTGGAAACTTGCACATTAATTAGTGAAACATCATTTAGTTCACATTTTATTGTCTGTGTAGCATACTCAAGGGTAGTTTTTCAGAAACTGCAAATAAACTCAATAAATGTTGCCTGAGAGATGTGGGAGTGAGTTTACTAACTCGTGTTGTTGAGGTAGTTTACTCACTTGAGTTGTGTTGCAGCTATACAACAGTTCACCTAGGATTTTACTTTTTATTTCATTTGAGCCTTGGGATAAGGATTATATTCAAAGATAATTAGATTATCACATCTAGGACCTACTTTAGGAAAGATGCAGCTTTGATACTAAATAAGAGTGGATTTTTAAGTTTTATTATTTCCAAAGCCCTATGTGGGGTTAGATATTGTGATCAGCTTTTTGTGTGTGTTTTTGTATCTAATACCTTTTGTCTGTTTTCTAAACTCAAAATATTTTTCTTTATAGCTGGAGGAGCTTAGTTCTTCGATGTATCCTTTGGCATTTGCTGATGATCTGACACAAATAAATCTCTTGACCTTTCAGATGTTTTAAAATAGAAGGACAAGTAGTTTCTATAATGCACAGTATTTTGTTGCATCTTGCAAAATAACTTGTGGTTGTTCTTCTCCTTGACCAACATTTTTATTTCAGTCAGAAACTGAATCTTACTGATAGCCAAGAGATCCCGAGGACTGCCAGCATGTGACTTTTTTTTTTTTTTTTTTTTTTTCCTCTTCAGCTGTCTTCAGTCTCCACTGTGTCAGGCCACCTTGGAGTTCTGAGCAACCTTGTTGGCAGTATTTTTCCTTCATGCATATATATATATATATATATATATAGATATGTATTTTAAAATGGCAAATGTTTACCAGCACATCCTGTCAGAACAGGGGGAGGTGTACTGTATCAGTGGCTGATTTGGAGTGAGTGTTCAATGAATGTAACCTGTTTTAGATTTTTCAAGATATGCAATACATCACTGGTATCTTATATTGAAATTTGCCTGAATAATCAGAGATGGCATTTATTTGTATTTACCTAGTGATGAATCAAGGAGGATATTACATTTATGACATTGTAGGAAACAGTCTGGCTGACTGATAACTTTTTTTTATTAGATAATTTTGCGGTAGCATGGAGTGACATCTGATGTAACAAGTCCATGTGTGCAACATGTTGCTAATAAGCTAAAATTGATATTTCTTACTCCCCATATTTGATCCAATTTTCGATTAGCAAGCCTCACATAAATAGCAATTTGAGTGTCTCTAACATTTGATGGGTCAATTCCTACTCTGTGAAGATTTTATTGCCTGCGACTTTACAGAAAAGCTATGATTTCATCCGTATGACTATATAATCTAAACCTTTATCCTAAATTTGTCACAATTGCTCAGCTCTCATTGTGCCGTGTTCCCTGACCTTTGAAACGAGGGTCTATCAAAGATGAATAGTAGCTATGAGCCCAGTTTGTGTGTGTTGTTTGTTATATTGTGAGGCCTACCCAACCTCACCTCAGACACATTTTTACATGTGAGAAGTATTTGCACATATCCGTGCGACGTGCAAAACACATAGTGCAATGACACCAGTGTATTATTAAAATGATAATCCAAAGGTTGACATCACAACCATACTTTAATTTCTTTTTCAATTATGTTTGCCTTTTTGATTCTAGATGTATTTTGTACTGCATATTGAAATGCGGAGTGAAAAGTGTTTGAAGCTGCTTTAATTGTAAATCCTACTTTTGTCACTCCATATTTTAACCAGTGTTTTTTTTATAGAATGTGGGATTAGTCTTAAATTTTTAATCTGATAGATTGTTTTATTTCATTGAATTATTAATAAATACTTTGCTTGTTGGGTCTGAATACTTGTCTCCTGACATGTATCTATAAATAAAGAATCTTTATGTTCAGTAAAAAACATAACTTTGTGGATTTATTTTTCCAAAATTTTGTGCAAAATGAAAAAAATAACATAAGTATAATAAGTAATTTCTCTACTTGTTGTGCAAGGCATTATGACTTGCAATGCTCTTGAGGGTTATTCTTCTGATATACTTGAATATTACAATGCATTAAATCATATCCTATGTTAAAACTTCCCTATAAGTTGAAGTGTATCGACATGGCTGGCGTTTTTGAAGGCAGTGAGTGTGAGCTGTGTGAAGGAATGTACTCATCCTTTTGTTGATGCGTGTCCAGGGTTACACGGAGCACACACACACACCCTGGCAACCCAGTTACGGGTCTTCAACCAACAGTGTAAGCAAGTGGCGGTAACAATTTTCATTTTGAGGTGTTTCAGGCAGTGAATCCATGGAAACGAGCCCGAAATCAACGCCTCATTCAGTGAAGCGGTGGCAGCTCAGCGGGACCGATTATGGAGTCCCCCGCCTTCCGTCAGAGACCCGCTTCAGCAGCTGGACTCCTTTGCACCACCAAACGACTAACCAGCAGGTGAGAAGCCCAGCAGAACCGGACATGATCGGTTCACGCTTTTCTTTTATGAACCACGAGATGGCAGCAATGATCACTTAATGTTGATGCGCTCATATTCCACGTTCACAGAAATTTACCAAAAAATGGAAGTATTTTTTTTCCATTCAAGTGAAAATGCATAATGTAAAACGCCATTAGACTGGATTCCAAAAAAAAGTGCTTTAAGTCTAGTGGGATCGTGTTCCTTTATTTTGAGCAGTTGTTTGAGTGCCATCTACAGTTTATGGTTGGGTGGATGGAAATTAAGACATAACTGACAGTCTGCAGTTTTTTGGTTTTCCTTTATCCTCACAGTTGTTCGAGGAGAGGGTGAGCCTCATCCTCCGCTGGTTTGACATGTGGACCGACAGACAGAGGAAATATCTTCTTCACTCTCTGCTGATCCGCAGCACCAAGTCGCAGCTCAAGTAAAGCCTGATACCATAAGTATTTGTCAATACTGCTTCATGAATAAGTGTGTTGAGGTATTTTCTTCCACGAGTCATGAAAATGACTGAACAATCTGTGCAGATACTGCAGAGATTTACTACTTGAAACAGTTCCAGTGACTCGGCTGGATTTTACAACAGTGTTGCCACGGTTCCTCTCTCTGTACGTGATGTCATTCTTGACCCCTCGTGAACTCTGTGCAGCCGCCCAAGTCAGCTGGCAGTGGAGGTTTCTTTCTGAACAGGTGTTGCTACTAACACAATATTTGAATTTTTACAATCTGTCTTACATGTATTTCACTAAAAATGTTCAATGTATGTACTCCATATTTCATTAAAGTCAAGGCCCTTCATCTCTGTGCTTCCATCTGGCAGGACTGTCTCTGGGTCGACAGGTGCAGTCGAAGAGGCTGGTTTCTTCCCTACACTCCCGCTGGGAAAGAATTTGGAGCTTGGAAGAACCACTATGTTTCCTGCGTCCAAACTCTGGACAGACTGACACCTCGTGAGGCAGCAGAGCAGTATGGGACCCTCAACCAGCAGTGCAGTGGAATATTGGAGGAGGAAGAGGAGAAGAGAAAGGAGCTTTTGATCAGACAGATGATCAGAGAAAAACTTCAAGAGGAGAAGAGTTAGTTTGTGTTTTGTTTTTGTTTTTTTTTTAACTTTATCAGGGAGGGCCCTTCTTCACAATCAAATCTGGTCCAAAAAATTTGCATGATAAAAAATAAAAACAAGATTAGTTAATATCTTGCACATTAGTAAGAATTCAATTAAAAAAATCACTACAATCACAAAAATAATACATATCAATACAAATATGGTAATGTAAACCCAACAAAAACCCAAGGAAAATCTTCACAAACCATTTGGAATCTGGAGCTAAATGATAACTAGCAATTATAGTATGAGATGTTTTTTGTGTATCAAATTAAAATGAAATACAAAATAATTTGAAGTGTGCTAGTGAGGCAACAGAGCAGGCGACTTTGTATCAGTTCATACCCATTCTGCCTTTATATAGCCACATGCAGGGATTTTAGTGGTATCTTGAAATGAACTTCAGGAATAGATACATTTATTATTTCATTAACATACTAATGTACAAGTTCAGGTCATTAGTGCATTAATGAAATAATGAATGTATCTATTCCCAAAGTAATTCAAACAAAACAAAATCTTTTTTTTTTCAAGATTATTTAAAAAGAAAAGTTTTCTTAAAATGTTAAAAAAATACATTATTATTAGCAAAGGTTGTGAGAAAATTATTGGAAAAATTCATGTAAATAATTGTGTAAAAAGTTCAATCTGTCAACCATCACAGTGGAGTTTCTCTATTTGGTCTCTGAAGAGCATGTCAGTATTCCCTCTTGTGAAAATATCCCCTCACTGTACATATTTTTGCACATTTAATGTCTTCTTATTTACAGGAACACGTATGAGAAGCAGAAAAGCTTGGGGCAGCAATTCAAAGTCACCGGGAGCCCAGAGTTTATTTCCACATTCACCAAGACTCACCTTTGGAAAAACATTCAGCTCCTGGCCCTCAAGGACCCTGGAGTCTACAGGACCCTGCCTCAGTCTGGAGAGACAGCCTATAGCATCCATTCAGACCTCTACTCCCAACAGGTTATTGTCACACACTGATGCTGACACAATTATTTACAACTTCTATTGTAAGTGGCAAAAGAGGAAGTCTTTGTCTTTTATTACCAAACATCTTTATGAAATCTAACCACACGTCTTTATGCAGTGAGAGATTGAACCGAGTCAGTAGGTCACTGTCCAACTTCACCTTCAGACCTGCACAGCTACATACTGTCTCTCCAGTCCACTGCAGCTATCCTGCCTTCTTATTGCTGATCTCCACCAGAATTCCTGCCTATGAGGTCTGAGAAAACCCAGAGGAGGAAAATGATGAATATGGAACTAAAAAGTAAAACTGTTAAGCTGTATAAATAACATTTCTGTCTCTGCTCCTTCTCAACATGCTCCATTAAGTTGGTGCTGAGCGGTGTGAAAGCAGGGGTGATTGTGGTTCTGTATGACCACAGAGGGACTCTCTCAGCTCTGTCAACCCTGGTGGAGAGGGCTATTTCTGGGCAGAGAGCTCAAAGACTTGGCCTATTAGCTCCAGGAGGAACGCAGGAAATCCAACTGTTTCACAGTGAGAACAAGTATCTGTTTATTTTAATGCATGGGAAAATGGCCAGGGTTAGTTCCACTCCAAACGGGCCTGCTAATGGTTGAAGTTTACATCACAGGACCGTGAGAAATACCAACTGTTAAAGCTATTCCAGTGTTTATTGAAATGCAATAATTTCATGTCCCAATGGTTATCATAAGAATAATTAAAGTATTTTGTTAATTTGACATAGTTTACCCTCAGCAAACTAAATATACCTATTTCTACCTATAGTTTCACTACTCTAAAAATGTACTTTAACCTCTTTAATGTTGCGCATATCTAGACACCTGATATTTAGAATGTTTCTTTTTTGAAATGATGTATTCTAATTCAACTTTGTGTCTTGGCTCTGCCAAACAGATTGCAGCCTATCAGAGAAGACTCTGCTGACCCTCGAGCACAGAGAATTTTGGGAAAAACTGTGTGGTTTTGTGGCGCCAATTGAAGAAGACGGAGGAATTGACATTTTCTCCCCATTGGCAGCATCAAGTGGGTGAACAGATGTATAATGAACGTCACTGCAATGCAAATCATTGTATCTAATTGCCCTTTTGTTTCCCCCTTTGTTTCCTTCCCCAGCCTCAGGAGTGGCTCTGATCCAGACTCTTTCTACTCTGACAGGTCTGAAAGTTTGGGCACCCATGGGTCTCTCCACTGGAAGTTTTCAGAATAGTGAGCCATTGTTTTTTGAACTTTTCATCTGCCTCTCAAAACTAGCAAATCAGGTTCACTTTTGCTCCCTCAGCTTTTGATTTTCACTACACCCGATTTAATGACAATGAAGTTTATATTTTGACTTAATGATCCAAACTGAAAGGTTTCCAGAGTTCCAAGCAAAGACCATCAGTCTTCCAAGTTGTGTTTGATGGCAGGCATCTGATAAGGCTCTTGACAAAGTGTGATGTTCCAATTGCTTGATTCTGTTTTCCCATTTTCATTGCATTTATTTCTCCACAATCCGATAGAGCAGACAAGAATATTCATCGCCAAGCACAGAAGAAATGTTCATTACAATCAATCAACTGAAAATGTTTATTTTAGTTTGACCTTCCCCCTGTAGTCCTGAGTGAGTGGTCAGATGGCAGTGGACTTAATTTGCTCTCAGACCAACAACCAGGAGGGCCAGCTCTACAATATGTCAATGAGAGCGTGCTTAAGCACTGGTGCAGACAGGCTGAGTGGATTGAGGAGGCGCTGGTGGAGCTGCGCCGCTGTCTGGAGCCAAAGCTGTGGCAGATTAGCCTCCAAGCTAGGGGTCGAGCTCTTGGTGGGTCTCTCAAACACACACACACATAGCTGGGCAGACAGCAGGTTTCAACATGTGCACACACTTTTGTAAACTCTGTGGAAATCTGTTTATATGTTTATAGGTCATTTTCTTTGGAGCGTAAGCTGTCTTGAGGAACTTTATTTGTTCAAAGACCTAAGTTTGGCTTTGACAGAAGGGCTGACTGCTCTAACACAACAGGAAGTGGTGAGTGAGATTGATCACTACAGTACTTGTGTTCTGTGGTTAATGTTTATCTTCAAGTACATGTATTTCATTATCATGGTAATCTTTGTGTTACTTAACATCTGCTTTTTTACCTTCAGACTAGACCCCAGGAATTTCTTGCTACCTTCCTGTCCAGATGGAGTGAGGAGAAGGGGCAGGAAGACCTCAGTGGAAAAGAAGATCTATCTCCAGCTTCACATAGCTTAAAACCTAGCCACAATCTGATCACAGGACAAAGTCAAGTATGTACACTTGAATCCCTTCATTCAGAGAACTTTATTTGAGAGCATGGTGTGTTTGTAAGCAATTTGCCCCCTCTTTTGTTGCATGAGTCTCAATTCTCTTTCAGAATATGTTAGACTGGCGAGGTGTAGTGGCCAAGGAACTGCACCATAGTGAGTGTCTCTATATCAACAGACTGAGAGCTGTCATTAAGGTACATCTTCCATCCTTGAGCTTGATCAACCATGAAGAATGCATTCAACAAAACAATGTATTTCATATATGAAAACAACAGAAAGTACAATATTGTTAAAGCCTGATATTAGTTGGTCTGGAGATTATAAACTCTCAATCTGAAACACCTCACTGAAACACCAAACTTGGATGACACGTTGTGCAGACTCATGCAAGATTTCCAAGAGACAAAATGAAGATATGGCCGTTAACATACATGCTTCTCAAGATTAGTTCTGGTGGTAATTATTGTTTTTGAATATGGTAACCACATCCACTTCTATGTGTGTGTGTGTGTATTTATCTTCGAATGTGCTTAGAGGCAAGAAATATTATCTCAATTAATTATCTTAACCAACAAAAACAACAACCAGAGATCCCTGTTTATTTATGACTTGTTTTCCACTGTTTGTGTTCAAGAAATGATATGTGGATTAATTTGCTGCAGTAGTTTAACATTTGGGGTTTTTCTCCCAATTGGTCTGGAGGCTGTTATCATGATATTATTTAATATAAATTTGAGGGAATCATCCTTGCTATGATAAATGTTTCCTCCAAACTCAATATGATACAAATGATTTACATTCTAGCTGGAATCAATCCATGGGGGACAATTTTACCTCACATGTGACAAAGACTAAAGAAAAAAATGGTTTCTATTTACATGTCCCCTCTCTGTGTTAAGGTGTACCAGGAGCCTCTGTCGGCAACTCTTAACTCTAACAGAGCCATTCTAAGCTTTGCTGACATTCTAATTGTCTTCAGCCCCATCACACAAATACTGGAGCTCAACAGGTACATTCAAACCTACAATACATTTCAAGTATCACTATATTACCGTATTGAACCCACATCCTTGACTGTGTGATTGTCTCAGGATGTTCCAGGTAGACCTACAGGCCCGGCTGCAGCAGTGGGGTGCAGAGCAGTGTTTGGGAGATGTCTGTGTAAAGCTGTGCACGAAACTCAGGATCTACACGAACTACTTAAATAACTACATCACTGCTCTCAGCACCATCGACAAGGTAAAAACAGAATGTTTCAATCATCAATTCAGTGTATAGGGAATCTAGGAAATTTCTCGAAGTAGTAATTTGTTGTTTAGTACACGAAATACTTCAACATTGAGTATAATCATGTTGCAACTTGCATTGGATTAAGGCAGGTGTGTCCAAAGTCTGGCTCGGTGACCAGTCATGGTACATGGTCAGGTTTTATATGGCCCAGTAGGACTATCAAACTGAATCAATAAATCAGGAACATATTTCAAAACTTAAATGTTAACAGAATGTGAACTACTCATATGAGTCATGTTTAAAATGAATATGAGCTTGCCAATTTTATGCACTTCATGCACAAGTTTATGGTATTCAATTTATTGTGTGTGATCTGACTCCAGATATGAGAGAAAGGTGGAAATGGTTTGATTTGTTCACTCATGAGTCAGACATAAGTCATATCAAATAATACTTTGTGAAATTGGTCAGAAAAGAGTATGAAAACCTGAAATATAAGTGAGAAGAAAACAGTTTCTGGAGTGCTTATGAGATATGTGTTTTTCCAGGCCTCACAACAGGCATTTAAACAGAAGATTAGAAACTGTTTTTCATTTTGCAGTAGAAAAAAATGTGTTGTTTTTACTCTTCAGATTAAAAACTCATACCTCTAAAGTTGTACTGATAAGTATGTTATGGATAAATTCACAAAGGTGATATAAAAGTCAATCAGATAATTTCTGGTAGACTGTTAAAGTAACTGATTTTTGCTTGTGTGTCAGTGCAGAGAAAAGAAGCCTGCATTTCGAGCTTTTCTGAAGAGAACGGACAGAACTTTAGCAACACACATGCTGAGGTAACCTTATTCATCGCTCATTATTCCCTTCTCATCCAAAATAATCTGTTAATCATAAACAATGGTAATCGATGCAAATGCGAAACCCTTTCCAAATTAATCCAAAATAGTACAAGACAAAACACATCATATCCATCACAAATTAGTAGTGGTATTGGTTTATTTTATTGTCCTTAAGTAAAGATATCAATGTGAATTATAGGTAGTAAGGTGGCACCTGGTGCTAAAACAATATGACCCATGAGAATATCTCTCACTCTGCATTAAACAGAAATGAATATCAATAAGAAAGTTGATTAGATTACCAAGGGGCAGGGGGTACAACTAAACATTTTCAGTTCTCTTTTCATATATTTTTTTTTTTTTTTCCAATTCAAATTTCATATTTACTTTGTGTTAGTACTTTGTCTTTGCTGATATTGTTGTTCCTGGTGACAAAATCATGGTGGAACTTTGGATGAGTGCAAAATTTATTCAACAAGCACCAACAAACAAAAACTGACTGTGAACATCCGGGATCAATAATATATCCCCGGCCTAACCATGCCCCGCAGGTGGGACACACCCCTTAGTGTCCACCACAATATCTTATTTATTTATTTTATATTTGATGTATTTCACAGCCAATCAAATATTGGATATTGAATCATGGATTTAATTGTGATGTTAAATTGTGTGTGTGTGTATGTTTGTTCATATGCCTCCGATTTCACTTACGCTTGTTTGTGTGTATGTGTCAAGCCTACAGGAGCTACTGCTCTGTCCAGTTTGGAGAATCCAGGAGTATGTGACGCTGCTACAAGCTTTGACTTTACACACCCAGCCATGTCACCCTGACCACACACACCTAACTTCCGCCCTCCACACAATGCAGCAATTCAGTGAATTCATTCACAAGGTATAATGGTACAGTCATCACTATATGGAGATTTTTTTGGGGGGGGGCTCTCTTACACAAAAATGTTGGTCCATTTGTTTTTAAATGGGAAGAATCCTCCACACACTGAATCAGAACATGATTTCCTCTCTTCCAGTTAAAGCGTAACTCGGAAAGAGACAGACTGATAGAGGAAACTCAGCAGATAATCCAAGGCTGTCCGGTAAAAATTTCCTCATTTCTACTTTTAGCATCATTCTCTCGAGCAGAAACTGCAAAATTATGCAATTATAAGTTACGTGTGCTTTGTGTTTTTAAACAATGTAGAACCTCAGAGAGGAAAACCGGCACCTCATTTTGACCAAGGAGGCTGCTTTGCTAAGGTTCCCTGATGAGCATGTCCCAGAGTGTCTCAGGTAGTGAGTTTTGCCTTTTTTTTATTTGATTCAGTCTTGTCAATCAGTAAATGGTCCTTAGTTCACATATTACACACAGCCCAGTTGAAAGTTTAATGATGAAGGGTTGGATGCAATTTGTTTAAGTAAGGTTTATTTCCTCAGCATCAGCACATCAGTGTGGAGTTTGGTATCAATGACTTTATTATAAATTACTATATGTACTTAAATGGACATTATTGGTTTGTTTGAGCAGGGAAAGCAAAAGTTCAGTTATAAAGACAGAAATGCAATTGTCCATGTACTGATTGAACATGTTTCCTGGAGTAAAAAATGTATCCTTTGAAATGTAATCATATTTTACAAGTGAAAGGACTTTTACCTCAATGCATTACCACAATATCGCTTATAAACCTATGGATGTATTGCAGATACATCAAACATTCAACACAAATACATATAAAAATGCATGACACAAAATATAAAAACAATTCCCCTAAATAAATAAGCAGTTTTAATTGAAAGGTATGTTTGACAAAATAGGAGACTACAGATAAAAAGCCTAATAACAAAAAAGCTATTCGAGAATCACCCTCCCCCTTTAGATTTCTACTGTTCAGATTACACCACAATAGACAATATAACTGTACCGTGAATGTAAACAAAATGCCGGTGTGTGCCTTTTTTTGTGATTAGGACCTTTGAGCATGTGTCTGATGTTGGCCTTTTCCTGTTCAATGATGCTTTGGTGTTGACACATCGAAGAGTGAACCACATACCTTTCACATTGACATACCAGAGCTCACACACTTTCCTCGCCTCTGTGGCTCTGAGCAGCCTGACTGTCAGAAAGATCACACACACACGCTGTAAGTAGTCCTGCCTAAATGTTTATTGCAGTTGAAATTAGGGCTTTTTCAATTTTTTAATTATCAGAGAATATAAGTATAAATCAAAGAGCATGTTACTATGATATACTACATTTTTGGACATTATCTATATATACAAGTATGTGTTTGTGTTTTCTTATTTGTTCTATCTAGGCTTTGTATTTTTATTATAAATTGTTGTTTTGTAGATGTGAGTCATGCATTTGTCCTGGAGGGTCCATGTCGTTCCTGGGTTTGTGCTGCAGAAAACGGTGAAGAGAGAGATCTCTTCCTGTCTGTGTTGACTTCAGCCATACAGACGGCCCTGACACATTAGCAATGCGATGACCCATTAGAAGCACAATATCAGGAAATCCGACAAATTCTCCTTCACAGTAAAACAAAAGAATACAGCATGCAATCACCATTCCACTGGCTTTAAGAGTATCTTCTTTAATTATAACCATTGATCATGTGAAACAAATAGATGTGGCGACAGTGTCATAGTGTCCTCACTTAACCTGTACTACTTTTCTGCTGCTCTGCCCCCACATCACTCACCTGCTCTCATTCTCAACAAAACACTCACCTGAAACTGATGACCAGCAGTCATGGTCCGCATAAAGAGACTAGCCTCAGAATCATCCAGTTGCCAGATTGTCTTATTAACCAGTATTAGTGCTCCAGCATTTTTACCTTTATTTGTTTTTTAATGCGATTTGTTTCTTTATCTACCAAATTGAATACCTCTTTCTGTGTTCCTGCTTTTTGTCAGCAACCTCAGAATGAATAAACTGACTTGATTGAGACGCCTTTGTGGAATCCTGCATTTGGGTCCTGACGACTGACAGATGTTTCCCCATTCTTTTTGGGGCAACTATTCTAATAGCATATCGGCTATCACAATTGTTTGTTGTTGTTGTTGTTGTTGTTGTTGTTGTTGTTGTTGTTTGTTTGTTTGTTCTTTACCTGAATGAGAACATTCTTGTTTGACAAGAGAGTAGCAGTCTGGTGTAGTGCCTCAGTTGCCACACTCTTGAACATAAACCACTTTTATCAGCTTTTGCACTCTCTATGGGAACATAATTCATAGAATTAACATCATCTAAAGAAAAAAAAAAACTAGTTTAGGAAAATATCACAAGTCAAAGGAAAAAATATGGTATTTTGCCTGTTTCTGTTGGTTGTAGAATTTTTTTAGAAAACAATATTGCATAATTCAAAGCCTATCATTTTTTTCAGAATCTCCAGAGCAGTTGAGAAATGGGTAAACCATTGTCAAATATACATATTTTACTTATATCTCTTGATCTTCATGATAAGAACTTCCATTCTACATTCAAAAAGATTTATTTAAAATCTGACAAAAATTGTGACATCTGTATTTTCATGCTCCTGCTGATTTTAATATTTTGCCAGTTTATATAGGCAACAAATTTCCATTTCCATTATCTTTTACAAATAAGAAACAATCGAAGGGAAAATGTGCACTGTAAAAAGAGAAATACTGTAAAATAACTGCTGGTTTCTTAGTTTCCAAGTTAAAATGTTCATGTTGATTTTGCCATAGTTTTATTTATCCACTATAGCATTACTTGGTCTTTGGGAGTGACAAGGATGGATAAGAACAGGAATGAGTCCATCAGAGGGAAAGCACATGTTATGTGTTTTGGAGAGAAGGTCCGAGAAGCCAGACTGATACTGTTCGGTCATGTATGGAGGAAGGATAGTTGATATATTGGCAGACGTATGCTGAAGAAGAAGATTTAATGACATAGTGAGAGAGGATATGAAGTAGGTGTGAGAGAGTAGGATACAGAGAATAGGGTTAGATGGATAGGGTTGATTCGTTGTGGCCGCCCCTGAAGGGAAAAGCCAAAAGGAAAAGAAGAAGGAGAAGCATTACTTTGTTGCAATGATAATAATTTTATCAAAGGTAACAATGTTCCTAAAGTTGAAGGTATCAAAAGTCTTTATTGAACTGAAAATAACACAATACCACTTTTGAGAGATTACCACTAAGACAAAACTACATCAAAACACATCAGTTACACAACTTATGTACAATATTGCCAGTTATTAAAAAGAAAGGAAAAAGGAACATGTTGTATTCCCAGATATGGACTAAGTCATTGTTTTTCACTAATAGAATTAATCAAAGTAAAGAGTACAAATAGTAACATACAATTACACTGTCACACACATTTGTGACATTAACTGAAGTATAATCTACTTGAACTATTCTATGAGAATTTGCTGACAGAGAATATACATAGAATATAGTATGAACTCAAACATTGCATTTTAGTCTACAGTGCACCAGAGCTGAAGAGAAGGGGAAGAATTATTTCCTGGAAAGATGAAAATTGATAAAGTAGTTCAGTTTTCTCTTGCACTCATCATGACAGAAAACTTTCAGCCACTTACTGTGGTTGATGGTTTAGTGAAATAACATTAGAATGAAATGATTTTAGCAGAAATTAAAGCTGTGCTGTCAAAAGTCACAGATAAAAGTCAAAGGATGAATGACATTACAATTTGCGGTTGACAAAGTTTGGATTATTGGTGTATTGCGCCACAGGTGTTTGTGCCAGTTGATCCTTCCCTTTGGTTAAAGGTGTCTGTGACAGCTGACCTTTGTTGGCAACGGTGCCATTTGTTCCTTTTGGGGAGCTGTAGCCTCTAGGTTTGGGGATTCTTGTAGGTCCAGGTCGTCGGAATGCTTCCAGAGGTATCTGAAGGGAATAGAGAGAAGCATCCAAGGAAAATCTGTGTTACACTTGTTAGAGCATTTGTTTAGCCCTGTAAATGTTAGATATATGGTATAAAAAATCATACGTTTTCTGAAATTAGATGGATTTTTTTTGCCCCTGTTCATCTTTAGCCATACTTAAGCCAAGTCTTTTTGAAATACATTATATTTGTAACTTTTTTCATTTAAGTTTGTATTTTGGCATTTATGTGAAGGCGTTCTATTTTCATTTTTTATGTGGTTATTGTATTCATGAATTTGTATTGTGTATTGACATTTTGTGTTTTCCCTTGTTTTCCTGAAACACCAGGCTGCTGCTGCCTTTGCAATCAGCCAAAAGTTAGTTTTTTTTTTTTTCCTTTTTTGCTTCCAGTTGTTGCGTTATAAAAACTCACCACTAGATGATATCAGAACACATTTTATAGAGACTACAAGTAGCCTGGGGGAGGAATTACGCCAAAAGTCGTGACGACCTTAAATTTGATTCATCTTTCAGCCACTGATTAACCATCTCATCAGTGGAGGAATTTTTCTGACCCTTTACTTCAGTAAAAGTTAAAGAAGCACATGTTATGTATTCAAAACCTTACTGTTAAAGGAGGTAGTAAAATGCATGTGAAATATCAAATTTAGGAGGACAATTTTCGATAAAATTGTCCTTGGTGAACCATTATCATAAAGGGCCTCTAAATGAACATTGCTCCAAAATTCATGTGCTGCATTTTACTGCTGTGGATGTGAAAGGTTGTTCCAGTTTATATATTTTGTGGCTGAATGTCTCGTCTAATCATAGTGTATTTTACTATCCTGACATCACTGCCTCGCAAGAAGCACATTTCTATAAAAAGTCAGCTTTTCATGAGCTCAGAAAACTGTTTTCTGCATTTTGCATTGTAGAGCAGTTCCAGCTTAATAATTGATTTAGCCCAGTGATTACAAGACAACTCAAGGGTACCACCTGCATTAAAAACGCTAAGAGACTAGCCGGCCTACATTGTCACTTATACTACAAATATGAATATAAAAAGTAAATTATAATGTAATTTCAAGTACTTAAAATGTGTACTTAACTACTTTGGTTGAGTAGGTGCACACAGTTAGTCTACCACTGGCCCATCAGACCGGCCTATGTTTCCAGTTTGAAGGAGATTTAATGAAATACAGAAGTACAAATTGGTTTAATGAATATGTGGAATATTGTGTAATTCACACATTCTCATTATAAGGGTATTTACATCCTTCCTTTTTCCATTAGCTAACAGTTCTCGATGTGGTGGCCCATTCTGTAGCAAATGAGCTTTGTAAAACAATTTACTGAAAGTAGGACTCATTACACAGGGTTTAACAAGGTCTCTGATCAAAGTGTTGCGATTGTTATCCCTAATATCCCATTGTTGACATTGCAAATGTGTTGCATAGAAACCAGTACTGTTTTTTGGTTGATTTTTTTTTTTTTTTTTGGTAAAAAAAATTGAAAAGATCTTCTTTAGCAAATACATGCTCCATTTAACTGTGTAATCAGTTGTCGTTAGTTTATTTACATGCAAGCATGGATTGTGGTTGTAGAGCAGAAACCATATCCTGTTAATAGTTATCCTGATAACATTTTTCCACAACTTTGAGTTGCCTCAACTACCACAAGGTAAGTGGAGTTGATCTCCTCCCTGTTATCTTTAAATGTAGACTTTCATAAACCAGATTAAAGACAGTAATTTGTATAAACAACTCAGCCATTTAGGGATACATACAATCATTCTCATTGTATTCTCAAATGATAGAAATGTCACTTTTGGAGAACTCTCCCAAAAATGTATTTCTTTTTTCCTGTTACCTCATTTCTAAGTTCAAATATTAATGTAACCTTTACATCATCCATCCATCACCCCAACTCACTTTTAAACGACATTCAAGGTGACAATAGTCACAATGGTCACCTTGCCTAGGTTATACTTTTGTATAAAATATCATTCTTTGTTAGTGCAGTATCCAAAGACAAAGGCAAAGAAGGGTTTGGGCATGAGTTCTATCTTTTGTACCTGTGAGGCTGTGACTGAAAAGTTCTAGAAAAGGTCTTCTAAAAAATGAGAATCCAGTCTATGTCTTATTCCTGTTTGAATCACATCATTTTGCAAAAGAGAGACAAGGTTATTGATTAATGATAGATCTTCTTTCTGTTGACCCAGTCAAGGGACATTTTGTTATTTTTATCATGTAACTGACGTCTTTAAGCCACACACTGAGCAAAAATGCCCTTGCTTTGACTTGAGTTCACTGAGGGCTGGGGTTTTGAGAATTAACAAAAACCTGCAGTGAACTCTATCCTTAAATATTCATGTGGGGTGTAAATTTCAGGATAAGCAATGTATTTGCTTCAACAGAACTAATGAGCCAGAAAAATCTAACAAGTCCCCTGACATGGAAATGTTGTTGACTTTACACAGAAACAACCCTGATGTGCAGCTTTGTTCCCCAGTATATCAGCCTTGCACAAGGAGATTGACTTGAGTACTTCCTCTGTCCCGCACCCTGCAATACTGACACAGTAGTTTCCAGGACAACCAAACACATGGTTTGTTTTGGTGCTTGTTTTGGGATGGGGGAAAGGCTTACTTTTCTTGGTCTACTCTCACATTCACACGCAGTGTAAGTTTTTATGTTTAAAGCTCCTGTGCCACAGCATTGCTTTCCCTTATTTTACTGTGTGTCAAGGTGAGCGAATTCCTCCATGATTATTATCACTATTGCTTAAGACAGGAAAATCTGTTCTTGCCTGCTGTGTATACAAAACATGTTTGTCTGGCACACAGTGTTCCAATAAACTCTCTTTGGAGCATTTGATTAACATTAGTAGCTGATACTTTTGTTAAACAATGTCAGGATGTTTTTGTGAGCTAATATTTTCAGACCAAACTATTGCTTGAAGGTGTAGTCTTTTTGGTGAGACACTCCAGCCTCCAGTGTGTCATGAATATTATCATCCCGGAATGTCCCACACAAATCAGGCTTGTTGGCTGATGATACCATTTTTGAAATGAGTGTGTCCAGTGTGAGTCAGGGGCTAATTGAGGTCACAGACAGCGATTCCAGCTGCTCAGTGGTTTCTCAGCTAGTGGTCTAATGAACTGAATCTTGTTTAGCCCCAACATCATTTCATCACACCCAGACTACTTTGGATCTGGTTCTTCCAGCTGCGTTTCTTCCCACTCATTCAATTTTATGCTTGATTAAATCATCTCCTCCTGTCACACTGGCCTTTGTGCATATTTAATGTCTGCATTCATGTTTGGTTGTTTTCCTATAACAGTTGTCTTGCTTCATCAAGAATTTTGTTCCTCAAGTTATTCAAGCAAGACAGTCCTATGATTTGTGGGAAGAAGTAAATTCCCACAAGGCGCCAGTTGTATTTCAAATGTGTGTTTAACCTTAAGTTTGCAAAATCTTTTCAAGATCATTATTTTCATCTAACATGATGTACATTAACATAAATACCATATGTGCTCTTCTGTGAAATATGAGCCCGAAAGATAACAGCCAGCTATTAATTCTTATTCTCTGTAGGTACATAGATACACACAGATACACACATATAAATGTCTGTGTTTGTGTGTGTGTGTGTGTGTGTGTGTGTGCGTGTGTGTGTGTGCGTGTGTGTGCGTGTGTGTGCGTGCGTGTGTGTGTGTATATATACATATATATATTTATACATATATATATATATATATTTATTCAATCCCTGCACACTCCATTTTTACATCTGTTCTCTTTGTGTTTTGTAGTGTCTGTCCTCTCATCATCTTGTTCTGACTTACGGTCCATATTAGGTTGAAATGATTTGCTTGTATGTGGTAAAATTTCCACCGCGGTTATACAAACCACATTTAGAAGAATGCATATACATCGGGGAGGGGGGCGGTCATTATTCAGAATGATGATGACTCATTTCAAAAGACATGATTCATGGGAGAATAAGGATGGTTTTCTTATGCCATTGAAGACTCTCCTCATTGAATACCTAACTATTATTTTTCTGAACAACCAAGGTAATTGTCAGCAATTGTATGGCTGCCTCCATAGACCTAAACATTGCTTTTGTTATCTATCTGTCTGTGTCTGCCTGAAAGGTTTCTTTTCTCATACCAGCAGCTGCATTATCATTGATATTAATATTGTTGTTGTTTGTTTTGGGGATTGGCATCAAGACAGCCAACAGGATTTGATCATGGTCACACATAGATATACATAACCATTCACATCTACCATCACACACAAAAAAATATGTTTTTTGATTAACCCACCACAGGATTTCTGACCATGGGAGATATCTGGTGCAGTTGGATTAATATTATTATGATCATCATTGTTATTATTTGTGTTGTTTTGTTAATTTGCCAGTTAAACTACTATACTAGTGCAACTGTGTTTACAGGATACAAAAGGTTTAATTTTGTATCATTTAGTAGATCTTGAGCCTTCTGGACTGAAGACAAAACAAAGACACCAACCTGTCACTATAACTTTGTAAACAAAAACATGTGAGAATACCCAAACTAGTTTATATGTTGTAATCTAGTCAAGTATATCTTTTCCAGCTGGGGTTTGAATATATCTAACCAACTGTTGGCAGTCCGCATGCTCAAATCTAATCAACTGAGTTTTTCTTTTTCTTTTTTTTTCTGTCTACACTGTATTTAACTTGAATAATTGTGATTGAAATGGTTAAATTACGGTGCATGCTTAAAGGACGAACAACATCACATTTCTTTTTTCACTTTACACATTCAAAACATGCTGATTTAGTGAATAAATGAAATTGGAAAACATGGATGACAAACTTAAACAAAATTGTTTTTGCACACTTTAATTTTCAGGGAAAAAAAAACAAACAACTTAATCAGAATGAAGTATGTATATTGAGAAGTAAAAAACTAGAATGATACATCAGTGTGACTAAAGAGACTACATGGCAAATTCGCCACTGAGTACAACACAGTAAGTGCACATAAGTTAAAACCTGGTGTTATGTCAGATAAAGTCATATATTTTAGTTCTTTCACCTTTTTTCATGCAGGCAAACCATTATTTGAACCCGATCACACAAAACTAAGCAAACCAACCAGAAGAAAAAAAATCAAACCATTCAGAAGCTAAATATCCAGATGTCTAGTAAACCAATATGTAAATGTATCAGGGTATGTTGTTTGGTTAAAAGGGTCTACAACTTTGAGATCTAATGGGTGGGATATGGGTAGGATTCGGGGTTTGGGGGACTAAATCAGGTCAGTCATAGGCATTACTTACTGTAATTTGTGACGGCCTTTGGATTGGGTTGGAAGTGGGCTTAATCATGATGCTACTTGTGATTTTGCTGTTGCCTTTGGCAGAAGGAGTGCTGCAATTGGGCAGCAGTTGAGTCCTCTGCTCTTGCAGTCCAGGTGTGTGGCATGCACTCATTGTTTGTGATTGACTGCTGATGCTCTGGATAAAGGGGCTCCCTAAATGAATGTGGATTTTGTTGTCCTCTGTGGTAATAATGTTTGGCCCTGAGCTGTTAGATCTCTGGACATGCCAGCTGCTCTGTCTTTCAGGGGACACTCGGAAGACAGCATGCCCACCAACAACCTCTAATGGCTCAGCTGACACAGAGCGGTCAGGGGTACCTGTTGTGACTGAAAGAATTTGTATAGGTGACATGGCTCTGTCTGGTGTCACTGAGCCACAGGAGTCTGGGGTCACTGCTCTGGTGTATGTTGCCATAGTGAGAGGGGAGAGGGCCCTATCTGGGGAACATGGCTCATCGGACATGGGGGAACCTCTACATTTTGCCGGTGGGGAAACTGATTTTGCATTTGGAGATATTGTTGCGTTTTGGATGATGGTAATTCTCTGTTTGGGTGCACCGCCATTTGTGGGTATGACGGCAGTGCTAGTAAATGACTGGGTGTTTTCTGTGGTTGGACTGGTGATTTCAAGCGTTGCTGTGTTGTGTCCATGGTCAGGAGTCACTTTAATGTGCAAAGGCTGCCCGGGACTGTGAGTCAAGACGACATCTCCGGACTGGACATGGTTGCCATTCTGCCGTGGATGCACCTTGCCGTTCACCTGGTGTCCGTTGTCTTTGTTCTTGAGGAATGGGACACGTGCACTTCTCATGTTGTTATTTAGGTTATTGACATTATTGATGAGTGCTGGGCTGCATTTGACAATCTTGTTGCTGTAATTTGCATTATCCTCAGGTTCACTCTCATCATAAAGCTTCCCGTTCACTACAGCACGTTCTAGTGGTGCCATTGTCTTGCAGTTTGGAGACATGAGGTCAGATGATTCTGTCTGGACTTCCTTGGTGCAGTAATGCAGATCTGAAAAGCGCCTTCCATTCATGCCAGGCCGCAGACTTTTGCTAAATCGTCTATATCTTTCTAACTCTCGTGTGAGGGTCTCCATTTCTCTGGCCAGTTCTTTGTTTCTGACCTCCTGCTGTGTCAGTTTTCTTTGCAATGTTGAGTGATCCGTTTTCATGCGGCAAATGGACTCCTCTGTTCCCATATATTCGTGGATCTTCTCTTTCAGAGCTGCTACCTCTCTGGTCAAATGACTAGACCTTGCCTCTTCTTCTTTCAAGCGTTTATATAAAACATGCTCTTGGTTGCACTCTTTCTTCTCAGCCAGCTGGTACTTGGAAAGTTCTTTTCTGGATATTTCCAGCTCCTCCATGAGGGTCTTGGCTTTTTCTTGCTCATTGGTGAATCTTTTTTCCAGTGATTCAAACTCCTCTGTTTTTAATAGGTCACCTTCTACCACCTTCATGTCTTTTAGTTTGCGTCTAAGACGCTCAACCTCCTGCGTCAAATCTTTGACTTTGTTGTCCTCCTGTTGGAAGCGGTTGGCAATGGGGGATTTGAGATGCTCCTCTTTTACTTTGTTCCTCAGGTATTCTCTTTCTATAGTCTCCAGTGATTGCAGCCGCTTCTTCATCATATTGATCTTGGATTCTAAATCATTGCTCTTTTCCTCCTCAGCTCTCAGTTTAGCTTTTAGATCATCCCTTTCCTTTGTAGCACCACACATTTTGTCCTCCAGCTCAGCTTTTGATCTCAGTGCTTTCTTGCTCTCCTCAATTAGCTTCTCTGTTACTGATGTAACTTTATCCTGTTCAGCCTGAAGTTTACCAGTGCTATTTTGAACCTTATTTTCCATTTGCTTCAGCTTTTCTGCCATTGCCTTCCTCTCATCCACCAGCATGACTGTCAGTGTCTTTAGTTTAGTGAGGTCTTCCTTAAGTGTCAGTTCTGTCTTCGCCAACTGACCCTCAGCAGCCTCCAGTTCTTTAACCCTGATATTCAGGACTTCCAGCTCACTAGACAGAGCCTTTGACACTGTCTTCTCCTTCTCCAAATTATTTTTTAGTGAGCTGCATTCCTGTTTGCTCTTACTGAATGCATCCTCTAATTTTTCCAAGTCCATAATTCTCTGATTCAGTTTATCAAGTTCAACTTTCAAGCTTTGACTTTGGTTGGCCTCTTTTTCCAATTTTCTATTGAGGTCTCTGCAGTGGTCCTCCATTCTAATCAACTCTTCATCCTTTCCTTCCATTTCAAGTACCCTTTTACGTAACTCCTCGAGTTCTGACATGAGGCTAGAATTTCCACACTCACCACGACTAATTTTGTCCCTAAGTTCCTGCAGTTCCTCCTCAGCTCTACGAAGGGTCTTGTTGGTCTCCTCCAGTTCATCAAGCTGCCTGCTCAGTGTTGACAGTTTCTGCCGAAGTTGCCTGTTTTGGGCATCTTCACTGGTTAATTTGGCAGTCATGGCTTCTTGTTCCTGATGGTTTCGACTGGCCTGTTCACGCAGCTTAGTCTCCAAGCGAAAAACCTTTTGCTCTTCTTCCTGCAGATGGGCATTAGCTGAGTTCAATTCTTCCTGGGCTTGTGACGCACTGGCACTCAGTTCTTGGATCTTGGCTGTTTGTTGGTTCAGCTGCTCTGTGACCCGCTGCTGTTCATCGACGACCATTAAAGCGAATGACTTGAGTTTTGTAAGCTCTTCTTTCAGACTTTCGACCTTTTTGTCATTTTCCTCGTCCTTTCTTTCCTGGTACACCTTTTCTTGATCAATTAACAGTTTCAACCTGAAAAAAATAAAACAAACAAAAAATTGAACAACCCTCATTTTCGAGTCACCGAATATATTTCATTTAGAATGACGGAGATTTAGGCCCATTAGATAACCCAGATTCTTCATCATATATATAAATGAATAAAAGCAGTTATTTCAAGTTTGAACAGTCTTTTGAGGCAGGACACAAATCAACAAATGAAAGTCTTTATATGATTTGTGTCCTAGTCATGGAAAATTTCACCCAATACATCGAGTTTTGGTTAAACCCTCTCTAAAATGGAAAATTTGCAAATCACTTCAGATGTTTTGTGTTCTTTTTTTTAACCTTTTTTTAACCTTTTTAGAGCCCCAACTGCATTTTCTTTGAATTGACCACAAGGTGATCTTACTTATGTATCTATTAATTTTTAAGTGGTGCAACATTTAAGGCATCTCTGGTGAAATTTACTGAAATATACTAACACACATGATGTTGAAATACCAGGCTGATAAGATGTGTTACATTGAAGAATGAGGAAATGTTTAATTATACATAGATTTTCGTGATTTGACTGAAGATCAATTTCTTGATGATACAGTATTATATAATATGTGATAATGATGGGACAAAATTTTCCCCATCATTATTCATGTATAAGGGAATGTATAAGGTGCCTTTTATGCACATGTTGCAAAGTTAACAAGACAGGTAATTGTCACATGGTTTCACGAGTGTGATAAAAAGAGAAGTTAAGTACTGTAGCAAGGATAAGATAGAAAGCGACTTGAATCTATCCACGAACACTGATTTATTTTCAGAAATGTAATTTATTATTTCTAATTATAAAAACCCAGACAAAAGACCAAGTCGGGTGTTCACACTTGTTTCTGTATAGAGTCATTCAACATCCAGATGGTGTTCCTGGTGCTCAGGTAATGTCTGTTTGGTGGAACATTACACAAGTCCAAGTGAATGCTGTTGCAGTGCTGAAAGTACAGTGTGTGGCTGGGGTCAGTGCGTCTGGCACATGCATGTATCACCAAGCCAAAGTGCCTACAGCCCCATGAGATGGGATGTTATGACTGTTGTGTGTGCAGCTGCCAGTCATTTTCACACAGATGGCGAACTGGCATGGAACAGTCCTTTAATTAAGGGGTTCCTCTACTACTAACCCTCCTCCCCATAACCAAAACCACCACTACCTACCCTCCCATTTTATTCTTATACATTTAAAGGAATTCCCCTTCCTCAAGGGGCAATTACAGCCCAACATAGTTTGTACAGAAATCCCCCCCCTTTCACTCAAACATACCCTCTCAGGGATCATTGATTCCACATATACACTTTGCTTGTGGGCCATGATGTAATTTTGGTGGGTTGGATCATTTCTCAGCAGTGCAGCATGTTTGTCGTGTCTTTGTTTGGTAGTTGCTAAATGGTGAGTGCCAGTAAGTGGGCATATATAACAGAATCCATGTGTTGCATGTCAAGCCAGAGCAAATGACACTCAATAAAAAGTATGAGAATATGACTCCATTATTAATGTGGTTGGAGAATGTGTATTTTTTGTAGTTGCTGTTTTTTTTTTGGGAGAAAATTATCAGTTTTTAACCACTGTGAACTGTGCTGGAAATGTTGCAGTTGCTGTTGAAAATTTCCAAAAGGGTATCCTTTGGTAAATAACTAAATCAATGTTCTTTAAAAATTACATCTCACAAGGTAAATGCATTACAGACAATATCATTCCATGCATAATTATGATTTTCTTTCTTTTTTACTCTAAGTCTTCTTTAAGATATGTGTGTATAATAATTTGTTGGAACCCTTTTCCATCTCTATTGACTCAAATGTTTTATGTGTGATTGTACGTGTGCGTGTGGCCAGAAATTGAAATATTGTATTGTATAGTTATTGTGGGTTTAAATGGAATTTACAAAGATAAATGTGGGAAAACAAACTGAAAACTGAAATTACTCTTGCAACACTTTATCCAATGTTTATTCACTTTCTAATCTTAGACCTCACTGTTTTTCTGGTGATGTCATATCCAGAATAGAAAGAAAAGTATTTCATTCTGTGCTTCAGTTATGGAGGCGGGAATGAGTGCCTTCCACAAACTCAAAATCCCATACTATAATTTGTATATATGTACATATGGTATCTTTTTTGTTGGTGTTGTGGTGTGGTGTGGGGGGGGTGCTTATCAGAAACATGCAAAGCATATTATTTCTCAGACCATTTTCAAGATGAAATATTATGCCAACCTGAGGGCCTGTATGCTACTGTGGATAGCAATTGACTTTTGGTAAAAGCTACCTGCAGCTAATGCTGTTGTAATGTCAGTACAAAAAAAAACAAATAAGGCAATTGCTATTCACATTAGTACATATATATATATATTTTTTTTTTTTTTTTTTTTTTTTTTTATTGATCCCTATAGTACAACTTTACATTTCAATCATGTTCAATCTGATGGAGAAGCCCTTATGTAGTTTTTTACACATAGAAAAATAATTATTTTTAAAGGATAAATCAGATAGTTCCATATTTATTGATGACAAAATGTCAGTTCCGTGTCTATCAGCATCACATGACTCCTTTACCACCCACTTAGTAGGCCTACACAACTTCTGCCGCAGGCATTCATTCCAGACTGGTTTCCCCAAAAATGGATGCATGACCACCACCACAGGTTGTTAATGTGTCATGGAAAAATGGGTTGCACCCAAATGATTTGGTGGTGAGTGATTTGGATATGTTTAACTTTGGAAGATTGTTTCTGGGTTGGTGCAAATATAGATTCACCTTTGACCATGAGCTGGGTATGGATGCCATCAAAAAGAAAAAGAAACCTACTGCTGGTAGCATTCAGCCAAGCCAACAAGGGAGTCACAAGTCACACCAAATGCACATGACATCAATACAGAGGGCTTCCCCTCTTACATGGCTCTTGAAACTGGAAAATAGAGCTAATCTGCTGCTCATGGGTGTGCTGTACCTTCCATATGTCACGGCTGCATTACCACATCGCCAACCACATTGCACATTTCTTAACCACAAGTGATTAGGTCATGGATGTAAAGAATGATTCATCCCGTGCTTACACACAGGGCCACCTCTGCATTATGTAGTGAGCCACATGTTCTTGTATTACAGAATTGGTCGGGGAGACACTGGCGGATGCAGTGTGAGTACAGTATTTTAAGTACACACAGGTTAAGTGATAGGGCCCTCGAGAACAATCAGCATGTGTTTAATCTGTAGGGCTGGTATTTATTTTCTTTCTGGTAAAGATAATAGGGGACTCTAGTTTTTTTTACAGTGGAAATTTTTTATGATGTGACTGTCCTGTGACTTTCTCCCCCAAAAATAAAAATAAGATAAAAAATGCTCCATACAGATTTCTCCAGAAATATTAATTCACCTGAAGATTCTCTCATACTTGTGCAGGACACAAGTCCTGCTGGACGCTTGAACTGTTTTGATCATGGGACTTTAACCAAACTCATACTTGATCACACATTCATGCAGCAGTTACACAAACCAGGACCAACTTTTGTCATCACATTTTAAATCAAGATTCTCATCTTATGATTCTCAGTTTATCAGGAAAGTGAATCATTCATGTGTAAATGAGGAGCCATCACAAGAATTTAAAACGCAACATTCTAAATTTAAAACGTTACATACTGGTTATACAGTCTGTATAACTAGTTGAGTGCTGACTTCGTTGCCATATTTTATTGTCTGACTCCTCTTGAACTCACCGGTGGTATTCTAATAAAATTGTCAAATAAAGTTGTCTAAAATTAATCTAGATTTGACCTCTTCAGTTGCTTTACAAAGGCAAATTTATTTTAATCAGTATCTGTTTAAGCATATTTTTAAAAGGTCCGACAAAATTCAAATCACTGTTTAGATTGGACTGGTCATCATGGTCCCAAAGGCAGGCTATTGATTATAAACTCATGTCTTTACAAAATGGTTTAATAATTAATCAAAACAGATTATTCTGCACAAAATGTGAGTACAAACTTTTATTTCCAATGAGATCAAACGTTTTCACTCCAATCAATCATAGAGAGGTATATTATTATTTCCACATATGCTGTAGATATGAAAAAAGAAACGAAATTCAAAAGAAAAAACATTTTAGACTCAAGACTCTTATGAGATTTAAGGAACTTACAAACAACATATTTACTGACTTTCATTATCAGAGAGTTTTTATAGGGCTCTTGAAACATTTTAGAGATGACTCATAGTAAGTAAAATACAGTCAGTAACAAATGTGAAGTCAAAGACATTGATTTAGTTTTATATAAAATGTAGAAAAACTTCATGTTTACAAACATCTTAAACAGAAGGTTGACATGGTGTTGTATTGAATATCTGAATGACTCAAAGCTAGAACAGAAATAAAAAGAAGTTTCTTTACTCAATTCCCGACATTTATAAAATATCCAGCAAGCCTACCTGTGTCAAAACTCTTCCCCGGCTTCACTGCCTCAAGCTCATTATCTTGTCGTACAACAACCGATCCTCACCTCTCCCTCTGCGTGTGTCTCACTCTCTTTGTAGCTGTACTTTGGGCATTCCTGCAGTCAGACCAAACAATAAGGGATGTGCTCCCTGCCTATGGACCATTACATCATCAACATGTCCTTATATGGAGCTTTGCATTGCTGAGACTCACAAGAAGGGGGTGTGCTTGCTTGTGTGTGTGGTGCTCTGTGTACATGTGTGTGCACATGTCTGAGCATTGAAGCAACTCTCCTGAAGTGACTGTTTAACTAAAGGATGTGGCGGAAAGGAGGGAAAGGTTTTTTCTTGACGTTTGCTATGTGTGAAATATCTGCCTGTTTTCTCACTGTTCCGCTGCCAGACCAGAAGGTGAACTGAAAGTTCGAGTTACAGCATTTTTTTTTTCCCCTTCAGCGCCTCACTTATTTCAAGTTCTTTATGAACAGTCATCTTGCTTCTAATCAGTCTAAAGACAAAGTTATTGGATGGAAATTGATTCTACATGGCACATTGTTCTCACACAGTAGATTAATCAAATGTATCGCCACACTGCACCGACAATATGGCAATTTTACTCAAGAGATTTGTTATTTGTGACCTAAATCATTTGAGCGCTTGTAGCTGCTAGGCATGTAATTAGTCTCAGTGAGGAATGCAAACATAACTACGGTAATGGCATGCAAAACTAAAATTAAAAAAAATATTGAGATGATTTGTGACGAACACAAGACATCTATATTAGCTTATCCTTACATCCATGCCTTATTTATTTGTTTCTCTCTCAATTCAACACTCAGTTCAATCAACTAATCAAATAACTTTTAGTACAGCATCAATCAATGTATTCGTGTACAGTGAAATTTATGATAATAGTAAGTGCTGGTTATCTTTTGTGTAGATTAAATCTATTTTATCTTTCAATCTGTCTGTCTGTCTGCCTTTTTAAATTATATTATAATGTCTGTTTACTGAAAGTCAGAATGTTTCCATCAGCACTGATGTCGGACCAGGACTATTAACATTGTAATTGTAATTTGAGCAAATGTGACAATCGTTTCCTTAAACCTTGATAGCTTGAATAATTTGGTTCAAGAGCAGTTATATGGGTTTTTTTACAAATACACTAGTTCCTCTGAAATGCTGTGGTAAATTTTGAAACTTGAATCAAAATTGAACTTTAGTAGAATGTTTGTTTGACAGTATCACATTCGTCACATCCATCCATCCATCATCTGCCGCTTATCCTGCACTCAGGGTCGCGGGGGATGTTGGAGCCTGTCCCAGCTGTCACACCCTGGACTGGTTCACCAGTTAGTCGTCACATTCAGTAACAAGTATATTTTGCACCCATTCTTACAGTGAGAATATGTTAGACTATCATTTATTCATTCATTGTCTTATTTCGGGTATAAACTGTTCATGGCAAGACAAACATAAATAATTGCTCGCAACACTGTAATTAACCAGAAACACTACTTATCATTTCAGTCACACAACCTTAATCTTTAACTTCATTATCAGATTGTCCTCAACCTTTCCAGCTGTCAGTTACTAGCCACAGGTGACATTTTTGTTTTTTAAAGAATACTGTGAGTTATAAAGAATGGCATTTTCATAGATTTTTCTGCCTCGTGCTACAGCTTACTTGTCTGAGGAAAGTGTATCCTTTTTATTCAGACAGTGGCACTGTTGATGCTGCATACACAAATTAACACATTTTCAAGTCCAGTAAAAACATAAATATTTTTAGAAAAACATGATGACAGGGCAGGAGGACTTGAATATCTGCTGTAAGCATAACATTTAGTTTGATTGCGAAAATTTACATATTTGTGTCAGTGAGAAAGCACTGCATATTTTCTGCCACTACAGTTATGAGCGATTCCAGCTGTGTGAGCAAATAACAAGAGCAAGACTTCCTGTGTTCTGAGCAATAAATAAAGTGTCATGGGTTGACAATAGCAGATTTCACAATAGGTTGAGGTAAACAGAACTTTGCCGGGTGACTGTAAAGCTGTACCAATCTGGAATTATACAAAAGGGTGAAATGGGGATTCTCATTTTGACTGTTGCCAACAAGCCAGTATAACAGGGATAAAATGTGACGTTACTATTTAGAACAGGCAAAAGTCTGTACCCCATAGAAATAGCTCTTCAACAACTTTTTTTCCCCTTTGTTTTTCTAAGAAGAATTTGAATGCTAGTAAATACTCGCACAGATAGAGTCCTGTTGTTAAGAAAGTCACAAAAGAAAACAAACTTGTCTGTACTTTTGCACTCAAAAGAGTCCATGATGAATTAAAACAAGCAACTTTGGCCCACACAAATACATCTGAAGGAATAACATCCAAAAATAGAATGTAATCATTGTGTGGTCACCACCATTACTTGAAAACATGCTAATGTCATTTAGTGTACAAACCAGTCATGATATTGTGGACAGGGACCAATTTTTGAACATCGCACACCCTTAACCAGATGTCAATATCTAATTCTGGCTCACACTTAGCTATAGTTATAGTTGATATTTCTGCCACAAGGACATTGTGTTAGGTCTCTTGAAGTTAACTTCATATGCGAGGGCTTTCAGATAATCAGATTACTGGAAAAATATTACAACATTTCTTCCTTTTTTCTGTTTTGCTTTCTTTTGTTCCTCCAAGAAAATTCAACACATATATCTGTGAAGTGTTTGGTGGAACGAAAGATCCCAATAACATTCTTTGTTGGGGTGACTAGTGACTTTTTCCACATTATGGTACATGCCAAGTTTATTTTGTGTTTACTTTTTTTTTGTTAGCTCTATTTTTTGTTTCTTTTAATAATAATGTAAGGACTGGCCTTGCTTTCCACAATCTCACATTGAATAGGTGGCACAGTGCACTCGCACAGCATGTCATGACCAGTAAAGGTTTTGTGGGCTGGTTGATCACAGCTTTCAAAACAGAACCTAAAGGACAGCATGTTTGTT
Organism: Fistularia commersonii; assembly: GCF_037954325.1. Lineage (NCBI taxonomy): Eukaryota > Metazoa > Chordata > Actinopteri > Syngnathiformes > Fistulariidae > Fistularia > Fistularia commersonii. The sequence goes on along the minus strand of NC_141289.1, from coordinate 15,013,117 downwards.
TTGTTTTTTTCTTTCTTTCATACTGTAGGTCAAAAAAGTTCACAACAGTTTCTGAACACATGCCTGGCTCTTAAACCCATCACCCCATATTATTTCACAGTGGTCATATTTATCAATATGAAAATCTGTTGGATTATATCAATAGATTCTTATTCACAAAATGTTGTCTAACTTTAACTTTATGCAAATGATCTTGCACTGCCACAGCTACTCCTGCTAAACTCCTGTGGGTATCCAGAATACCTTATATGTAGAATAATTACCTATCCAGCGGACAGATATCAACAGTCTACATGCTAATGTCAAATCAAGATAAACAGGATAGGCCGCCCACAGCAGAAACAATTTGGCTATGGGGTTTTACGCTGTTGACAAAACCATGTATACATGATTATGAGACAGTGGGAAAAAATGAATACAAATAGATATATATATCTTTTTTTTACTTCAAATAATTAGTCATAACTATGTACAGTTTTAGACTACTTTGACTAACAAAGTCAAACATTATGGAACTTCCTTCACAGCCTTTGTCTTGAGTCTCCTTTCTGTATTATAGCTATTTTTCTGATTTTGAGGATGTTAATACACCACAATGAACCAAACCCAAACCTGTTGAACAGTAAATAACAGATATAAACAGGCCATTATTCTTGAGTTTTTCATCCCAAAAGGACTGGTTGTTTGTGGTGTTAGGGGGACTGCAAAATGTTTGGTTGGTCAGTAGGGACATGCAAACCTGCAACAAACCAGCAAAAATGCCATATCTTTATTGTCAGAAATGTTTGTTTCATGTAAAAACACATCAAATTAGATTATATGTTTGGGGAACTGTGAGTTTGAGACTTATTCTTAATTCAGTCACTAAAGAGTGTGATGCTGCATGGAGTAGTAATTACATTTCTGTTGATGGCAGCGAGTGGCCAAGGGATCAGAGGCTGGTGGAGATGTGAGTGCAACCAAAATGACATGGTTAAGCTTCCAGCTGAGACTGAACTTTCAACTTGATCACTCCTCAAAGAATCCCATTTTTGCATCCTCCCAAAACTTGATTTGGGAAAGAATTTTTTTTTATAATTTTCTAAAATGTATTTACTTTTATTTTTCTACCCTGGTGCACTAGTATATTTTTAAAAGTAGTATGCTGCAAGGTCATGGGAATCGCTGAACGACAGTATGCACAGACTTGATTCAGTATTTCACAATACTAGGTCTAGCGTGGGAGCATGAATGATTTTCAGAGGAACTACCCACAGAGTCCGAGCTCTTAACTATGATACATTTTAATTTGTGTTCTCTCCCATTTGTTCTTCGAACAAACAATTTGCTCATCCAAAATTAGATTCTATTTTGAGTTTTGGACATATTTGGTGCCTGAGTTCAGCACAGTTGAAACAGATGTTTCTGATTAAACACCACAGTAGGACATACAAACATGTTTGCTGTGACAAATAGTAGGGGAATGAAGATGTATTACATAACCATTGAGGGACACTGACAATACCCTAAAGAATGTAGAAGTTTGGGAATTGGTTTGGATGAACAATGTGTGTGGTTCTGTCAGGCAGTTGTTGAAGTGTTCTTGCATTTCAACATGCTGCCATGTTCTCAACTTGAACTTCCTTAAAAATATCAAAAGCGCTCAGATGACAGGATGTACTGTCTACTGTATAAAACGTTTCTTTGGCTCCTCATTAATCTTAGCAAAAAAAAAAATCCTCTGCACCAACCACAATACAGCTTATCAAGCAGCTTCCTGTATTGGCAGGTCAAACACAAGCACACACACACTGCAGAACTCCCTGCATTTAAACACCTGAAAGTCCGCACAACGTTATTAAGTTTTCTGCATTTTGCATTTCATTTTGGTTTCACACTGGATTTTATTGAGCACATTGAAAGAAGATTCTGCATGACATATCTGATGTTTTGATGATTGATTTGAAGACAGCCTTAAGATCCATTTCCCTTTCCAAGCGGTTGCTCATAATAGCTATTGTTGTTTGTTTATTTATTTGTTTGCTTGCTTGATTCTTGGTAGGTTGGATGGTTTGATTGTTGTTTTATTTTTTTTTTGTCTCTTGACTTACAAAAAGCTCTGTGATGAAAATATGACCTTTCCCCTTTAAATTAAGTGTCTAATTGTATAATTTATAGTATAGTATATATCGTAACTGCATTTCAACCAATTATTTATTGAGAGTATGATGCTAAAAAAGTCATAAACCCCTTGGGATTGACTGTGGTCTGTGGACTGTAAAAAAATACATCAAATGTTGAATATTAGGATGCAAACATCATCACATCATTTCACACCTTCTCCTGGACTAATAAGATTAAAACAAAAAATGCTATAATTGCAAAGTCAAACAACAGTTGAAGTGCACTAAGCTGTTATACAAGAGACCATGTCTTTAAACTGAACCAGTTTTGTTTTCTAAGCCTGTCCGAGATGAGAGTAAGTTTGGGTTTGCTATTGAAAAATCTGAAAGTCTGAGCCAAACAAGGTAAATGTGAACATGCCATTGAATAACAGGTTTCCGCTACTGTTCCTGCTGCTGCTGCCTTTTAATCGTGATGGATAAAATGATTATCATGTCATTTATTAACAGATTTTCGATGTCCTCTCTCAATACAAAACAACTCTATAGTCTTCTGGCAAACTAGACAGATTATATCTTACTGATAAATGATCCAAACTGGAGATTCTAGATCATATTTCAATTTCTGACATTTTACCTCAAGCAATTTGCCAATACAACAGCAAATTACTATACTTGACATTTGTGCTTAAAACCCCATATTTGACTCATAATGTTAGATGTTTGAAAGAGAAAGCATGATATGGGATTGCTTGATGTCTTTTACTTACAGCCCCAATTCAAACAACATATGGCATGAATTATAGTCATGTGTTTGCTTGCAGGCACAGAGATGTGTTTTTGTGTGTTAGCCACTGGTGATCGATAAATACTGTATCTAAAACCTTACAAAAAGTTTAAGTTCAAGGCAGTGGACACAGCTGTTGATCTGAGCACAAATGTTCCATTTTTGAATGATGGCCAGAGGAGTCTCAAAGTTTCATATTTTCCTTGTTGATTTGTCCTGAGTAATAGGCACAAAGGCTTGAAAGCCTAAAATGTTAGATTTTAGCAAAAAGATTATTAAAAGAATAATTAAATATATTGATTTCATATTATTCGTGTATTTATATATATATTATATATATTTTTTTTTTTTTCAGTTCATTTCAAGTTTTTGTGTGATATGTATGATATACAGTATGTTGTGTCAGATATGTCAGATGAGTGTTATGTTGAGTTATACTTTTCACATTTTTCTTGTTAGCGATTTCTTTTCTCACAGTATTTTGCATTATCTGCTGTATTTTTCTGTTACTTTTTGTCGTTCTTTGTAGTGTCTCATTTTCTGAGATGGGAGTGTTTTATGAGATACCCCATTTTTGTGAAATTCAATTATGAGATGAGATGATGAGATGAGAACAACTTTATTAATCCCGAAGGAAATTGTTGTGCCAGAGTTTCAAGTAAAAACATAACAGTAATAGACAATAGTGGAAAGGAGGAAGAATAAGAAATATAATGAAATATAAATTGTCTTAGCTGTTAGCAGTAACTACAAAGATTGAAGATTCCCTGCGGCTGAGGGAAGAGGAATTAAAAAGTCTGATAGCCACAGGTATATTGTTCAAAATAATTTACTACACAAGGTCTTGAAAGAATGGGGTCCTGTTTTTTGTGTAAATCTCTATAAATTTGGCAAAATTAGATTTCTAAGATAATAAATTCTAAGGTGACTCAGGCAACGAATGTCCTGCTCTGAACATTCAGTACAGCCTCAAAAACATGCTTGTGCAATACACAGAGCCCAGGGCAAGATTACCTGACATACATACATGACATCATTGGTTTTTAATCAAATCCAAATGTGTCCTGCCCTCCTCCCCCACTCTCACTCTATCTCCATCTCTCGCTGGAATTCTTTCACACTGTCAGTCCACCCATGACTTTGTCCTTACATTCCTATTCCTTCTAGATTTTTGTGTGTTTTTTTCTTCTCCTTGTCCACATCCTGTGTTTTTTCTGTCTTCTTCTCCTTTCAGGCCTTAGAATGGTCATTTTAATTGCCCTGCTAAACTCTTGTGGACTTTTGCCATCCTCTTATGGCCAGATTCTACTTTTATACCCAGTTTCTGGCTGAATATTTTTAGTTTGTTATTGTGAAGTTGAAGTGCACAGTTTAAAAACTCGCAGCTGCCCATTAAATGTAGACTTGAATCATCTATATTGATTTTTTTGAGGGGATAGAACATTGCTTTCTCTTGTGCAAACGTTGAATTCCAATAACTCTGATTTTGTATTTTTTGCTTGTTTTGTTTATGTTGGCGATATTCTGAAAGTATCATCTCTTTTTCTTCAAGCAATATCAGCCAAGGACAGATTTTGATATGAAAAGGCACGCTACTCAAGTAAAAAGACATTTACGATCCTTTATTTCCCTTTTTTTTTTACCTCTGTTGTGTACCTCAAAGGTTTAAGGCTAAAAAGGTATTTTCTTGAGCTTTTATTGTGTTTAGATTTTATTTGATCCAACCCCTTTGTTTGGATTATATGATAAGAACTTTAATTTAATCTTTTTCCAGACAAGACAGCCGAACCTATTTTAATATTCGATTTTTTTTTTTGTTTGTTTCACAGGACTAACCGGAGAAATTGGTTTTGTCTAACTGTTATCAAGGTGTATCCTCCTAATTTCAATATTGTAGATAGTTATGTAAGCCTAAATGGGCTAAACTAAACAAAAAAATAAAGGTTTACAGAGATGGAAGGAGTCTTAGTTTTTAGAGTATTTTCTCACTACTATTCATGTGAGAAAACTATATGACGTGAATATATTATAGCACTTCTCTCAATTGCCATTTTACTGTCATTGTAACTAACACTCATACTCTGGAGCAACATCACATTATGGTGAGAAATCAATCCTGTAGCCTCAGAATGAAGGGCTTCATCAGACGGACGCCATGATGCTATTACCTGACAAAGGATCGTGCTCACACTTAGAAATTAACTGACTGAGTGGATGTGCGTGTGTGTGTGTGTGTGTGTGTGTGTGTGTGTGTGTGTGTGTGTGTGTGTGTGTGTGTGTGTGTGTGTGTGTTGATTAGGTAGGTGTGCTGCTGCCTGCAACTGGTACAGCTGATATTTATTACCTTGCCAGTAGTGTGGACTTTGATGTAAGTCCTTAATAATTAAGGAGGATGTTCTGAGCGGTGTTTGCTTAGACATGAGCCCGAGGGCCGCATTTCAAACACCAAGCATTACATTTACAGAGCAGCGGGGACTAGGCTGGAGTTACGTAACTGATCATGAACACAGCTTATGTTTCTGATCTTGTCATGAGTAGGGGAGGAACTTTTTGGGGTAAAGGTTTCTTTTGAAAATGGCAAGTAAACCCCAGGAGTCAAAAAATTCAATAATTTATCAATCCGATAGTGTGTTTTAATACGATGAATAATGAATGGATACGTGACACATATTTTCCTCATCCATATCCTGTTTTCATAATCTTTCCACTGCTATGACCTCATTTATAACCACTATGCACTCACATACACATATGCATACGCAATAACGAGCCATATGTCCTAACATATGAGGAGAATGAAGAGATACAAAGAGAATGCTAAGTCTTTTGCAATGGAATCCATACACAGTCCAATATCTTACAACGTGCCTGCTTGACCTCCAGTATTCACTAAAGAAATAACACTTTAAATAAATATCGTCTTTATAAAAGAAAAATGGTCATAGTGATATGAGTGCTGTTCATCTGACACCTCACTGATGCCATTGATATTTAAAAATGTGGCTGGAGCATGCTGACCTACTTAAAACTTTTTGCATACAGCTGTTATCCCATCAGGCCTCACACCAGCAGAGAACAATATTGAAACAACCAAAACGTTTTGAACTTGGCTGCAATATTACAGGAAGAGAGGATGTTGTCAACAGGCACACTATTCTGTCCAGCTGTCAGGTAAGCAGGACAGATCTGCCTCTTCAGACCCTTTGATGGTTCCCTGAAGAATTGATGTTGATTTCAAACAGTACATAGGGAAACACCAGAAGATCTCAAGATGCCAGTACATTAATTAACCCATTCATCTACCTACTTGCAGCTTTACCTGTAAATTACCAATATACAAAATGTAGTTTTGTTTCTATCTCACATGAGGTGAGTGTTTCTGTGAAGTAATTAAAAGGCAGGAGACTCACCTGGCTAATCTCTTAATGTTTACCTTCCCAGGGGCAGCATCCAAATATAAGCCTTACCTCTCTTCAAAATCAGCTCCACTGTCTGCACCAAAACAATGGTTGTATTTAGAGAGTTAAAGATAACTGCACTTAATAGCCAGTGGTGATGAGACTGCACCAGGGAGCGGTGGTGGGGGGTATTTGTCTAAATGCTGCTTCAGCTAGGAAAATTGCAGTGTAGCTACCAGTCACTTGGGTTGGATTTTAAGGAAATGCATGTAATACTTTCTGCAAATCCAAGTTTAGTTCAGGTTACTCAATGGTTTTTGTCCGTGTCAACTACAGTCAAACTTTTCCACCTTCACTCTCTGACCCATATTCTCAAGAAGCAAAAATGCTGTCAGACACTCAACGGAAGAAAGAGAAGTACTTCGTGAGTTTGTTTTGACTGGTTTGTATCCAATTCTTATACATACATCATTGACTGATTCTATGACATATGTGCAAACATTGTCCGAAATCTCTAAACACGGGAAGTGGATTTCCTGTCTTGGTCACCCTTTCACAGCTACGTCAATGGAAAAAAAATCCAAAAGGCTTGTCGTCTGTGACATACCTTCCAAAAAAAGGGTGTCATCACATTGCTATTTCGACACTGGACAGATGGGGGAGGACCCTTCCAAAGGCTGCCATACATGAGCACCAGGTCTGTCAGGAAAGAGTTTAAGCTGCAAATTTGACATGGGAAAATCAGGCAGGATGAAAACGGCAAGAGTCGCTTCCAAAATAGGAAAAATGAACTTCAACTCTATTTAAAACAGACTTCTTGCCTTCTTTGTGGGGAGAAGTTCAAGAGAGATTTGGGGTTGAAAAAAAGTGTAAACTGGAGAGTTTCTTGACAGCATCACTGGGTGCAATCATGATACCCCATCACTTTGTAAAAGTACACAAGTCTCTTAATTGTTTTTGTATCTGGATCATCTGGATACATTCATAAATGAAGAAAGAAAAAAAATCTGAAAATGCAGACTCAGCGGTAAAATTATGAATTTAAAATTATTTATTTGAATCCAGTATCTTTCTTGACGTCATAATTACTTTTATAATCTCCTCCAAAAAACTCGGTCTCGATATCTGATGATCTTATTCCAGTGACAAATCTCAACAGATGGTTCCTATTCATACCCAGTATGTCAGTGCAAGAACTCTTGATCTCTGTTCACTTTACAGAAAAGAACCAAGACCGCAGACAACATTTGTCTTCCAGTTGTTTTTTTATTTGTTTGATTGTTCTTTCTTTCTTAGAATTGATGGGTCATATATGCAGAAAATACCATGTGCTGTGAAAAGTGATGAATTATCATATACAGCTGCTTAGCTGTATGTTTGTTTGTGCATTTGTCTGACAAAGATGAACCCAAACAGCCTTCATACAGTATGTATGAATTACCATGCCAATAATTGATATTTTGCATTCATAAATTAAATTATGGTTTGTTCTTTATTAAGTGCATTAGTGTCTTAAAGCCCGTAGGTTACATGTGGAAAAAGCTTTCAGATCATTACCCAGGGGTGTGGGATGGGACCTGAGGCTACACAAAACATAGCGATTCCTATGTTACAACAAGTTGAAATCCCATGACACTGAAAATATCAAGGCTTAATTTTAAGGCAACGTCCAACATGCTATGCTGATTTCAGCAGTAGCATCTGCTTTTGAAAAACATTATTCAGAATATTATGTTTTACTATTACACTCAGGATCCCTGGTCAGTCAGTAGACATGTCAGCCCCAGCTTTCTCATGAACCTAGGGCTTTCTACAGATACCGTTCCCCTTCTGCAAAATCATTAAATGTCTAGCTTGCTTAATTCAGGAATGACCTAACAGTGGTCTTTCCTGTTCTGTTCTTAGTATGTGAAAAGCACTGGGTAAAAAAAAATCTTCAATTTGAAAATAAGGGATGAGACAGGGTGGGAGTGGGCGTTGAGACTGGGTCTCAGGTACCCACCCACACAACCAGAGGACTAGTCGGCAGTATTGAAAAAAAAAATGTTTTAGGGGAATGCTCAAATCGTTGCTGTATGATGAACAAAACTGAAATCCCTTGTAAATCAACGCATCAGATTCATTTACAGTGATAGTAACCCTTTATGACCTACTACTTGATCCCTTTTCTCCACCTGCATTTCATGTCTTTTTTGCTTGCCCTCCACTTCATCCATGTTTCCAGCACCACACTCACATTAGTCCTTCCACTTGCTGCTCAACTCTTTATGCTCAGCAGGGATGTAAATGATAGTGATTTAGGATCCAGGGTGTGACTCTGGGATTTGCTTTACTGAGCCTGTATTGAAGTGTACCATGAGACTGAGTGTGTGTCTAAGCGATCGGTCTGGGTGTGCACTTAGGATGACATCACTTGCCTCCCATTAGGATCCAAGGAGGTGAGACCCTCCCTGGGCGTTGTTTTGTGTCTTGGACATGAATTCTTTCAATTGTCTACTCACTTCCTGCTCAGGAATACAGCATTTGAAAATGGCCTAATTTGTAATGTCTGAACTAAAGAGAATCAGCCTGAGGTTCAAACTAAATGACTGCCACGTCATTGTTTTAGTTTTTTATGGATTTCTGGATGTCATATGCGCATCTGTTCGTGTGGTCTCAACATTTTTATCATCTGGAGGACACTCTACAATTGAGTCCCTTTTTTTTTAATTAAATGACTCTTGCTGGGGTTGAACATCAGATCATATGGCACATCATCCTTAGATAAACTAAAAAGAGGTTACTTTCTTTCTTTCTGTCATTTTTACAGGAAGAAAAAAAAACGCTCTCTGCTTTTCCACCTTGGAAACATTTGCACTTGGTGTTTATTATAGTCTTGCCTTGAAAGGATTATGTGGGTTCTTGTTAGCAGAAGCTGAAAATGTTATATAATGGTGGGAATATTTATTTGTGAGATGTCTGTCCAAGTATAGCAAATATAAATACATTCATATTCTAATACATTCTTCCTCTTCTTCTTCCCTCTTCTTCTACTCCGTCCTTTATTTGTAGAAAGTCTTATTATTATTATTATCTCAGTGGTAACTATTTAGTTAAAGTTCTCAGAATAATAATTCAAAATCTACCATGCACACTATGATATATTAGACATTTAAATGTCCTTACTTGAGACTTGTGAGACTTTAGTGAGTTCTCATAAAATGAGCAAATACTTAGCCATTTATTGTCAGAATCAGAGAAAATGTAATGATCTATTTTAGAGAAAGTGATTTAAGTATATAAGTGGAAAAATAGAATTAATAAAATGCTGTTATGAAAAATGCTACTATGTTTTAAGAATTGCTTTTTTTGGGTTTTTTAAATGAAAAATGATGGACTGGTGCCGCCTGCTGATTTGGAAGTCCGTGTTCAAAAACAGCTTTGCTTTCTTCTTGGCTAGATATTTGGTTCCAGTTTAGTTTCTTAAAACTTAAGAGTCAGACTGTCAGCCAAACCTATCAACAATTCCAACTAGATCGATTATTACTTTCAATATATGTGCCAAAGAATATATATCATAGCAGGCTAGATTTTTCACTCTCCTTTTTACAGACATTGTGTTTCCACCTTCATTCAACCCCTATTAAATCATATATTATAACACAATGATCAAATGAATATATAATCCAGAAAAGTGCTTATCATAATTGGATATTAGATATCATTACCGATATATAAAGTTACCATATTCATTTATTAATTTACAGTCATTTTACCTACATGCTCAGCTTTTCTTTCAATTTTATCATTTGAGTATAATGCTGAGGTTTACATTTTCAAATGACTTAATGTACTCTGAAAAAGGCAAAAACACACCAAGAATTTACTGCTTCTTCCACTGTTTCTTAAGATATCCAATGAGATGTTGGTGTAAACATGGCTAACGTTTTGTCACTTCGGCCAACTGTGAGTTTGCCTCTGTAATTTGATGTATAGAGATGAGGGAAACCTCATTAAGAGGCATCCATCTTAAATACATTTTATGTACAAAAGGATCTGAGTGATTGTCAAATACTGCATGAGTGTACCTATACTGCAAGGGTGGGCAAACTTTTTGGCTCGGGGGCCACATTGACTTTTAAAAGTTGACAGACGGGCCGGGTCTGCATAAGATACGATACATATAAAAAATCAAAAACATTTTGTTCACAGTACATATCAGACTCTGAGCATTGTCTGACATTTGCTTTGAAAATAAAACCAACTTGGCTTTGAAGGCTCCTACGTTTGCTTGCATTTCATGCACAAAGCGGTTAATCCCTTGTAACGTCACATCCAACTTATTCATGTGTGTCAGTATGTCCACAGTAAAGGCTAAATCACAAACCCAATCTGTGTCATTCAGCTCAGGAAAATTCTCAATTGTTCCCAAGTAGCTCCAAAAATGAAATAATCTCCTGTTTGAGCTACAACATTCACTGATCCAATCATTCAATCATTCACAGCAAGTGTACCAATCTTTGGTGGGCCGGATAAAAAAAGACCAACGGGCCGGATGTGGCCCGTGGGCTGTAGCTTGCCCACCCCTGCTACACTGAGAACTTTACCCCTTTAATATTCAGAGATGAAACTAGTCTACCTTGGTTGAACAGGTCAGATGTGCAGCCTCTCAGTCTCAGAACAGGGGAATCATGTTGTGCAGACTACAGTGTCTTCATGTTGGGGCTTGCTGTTTTAGAAAACACTTATAATGTTGATAAATTGCACCAGCTGGACACTTCACTACATGTCAGGGTTCTGCCTTGAACGATCAAATCATCTGTTAATGAAGTGACTGAATGTTGGATTTGAGCCCAGCTCTACTCAGGGTGATGTCACTGTCTGGATAGACATGACCAGTCTCACCTCAGTGACTGAACACAACAGATGGCTCACATCTGGATGGTTTCCACGGAAGCATTTTTTCTCTGAGTGTTACGAGGTTTACTTTGTCCACTGCCTTTCGCTAATGGTGAGGATTAATGGTCAATTTATTTTCTTTCATTGCAATTAGCTCTGGCCAGGTGCCTGGTTTTGAGAGGTTTACAAGTTATTCGAAGAATGTAAAATAATCTTTTATTGAATTTACATGCATTTCAAAAAGGCACTTCTGTTTTCTTACCTCATGGAGTCACTAAAATGATCATGAAAACACATTATTAATGTTTAGAATATTTACAGGGCTGGCTTTTGCGTTGTGTCCAGAATGATACACAACTTTGCAAATTTAAAGTGTCATATGCACTGTGGTTGTCTTTTATATGCCAAACACAATCTTGTGTCTATATTGTTCTGCAAGATAAGATCATCTTTCTCTTCTATTGGGTTTGATGGGGGAATACAAATATAACCAGGTCAATTTCCCACAAACTTTATTTTGGAGCTCACTTTATTACAATATCTTGAAGTTAAAATTTCATGAAGGTGTTTTTATTGCATTTTAAGACTCACTTACTTCTGCAACACTACAGATACTGCACAGCCCATAATGTCCTTGTACACCTGGGAGAATCCTATTATAACAGCCGTTTCATAGTGTTGGCCACTCAGCATATCCATTTAAGTAGTCAAGGCTTAACTGAGGCTTAAGTTCACAAAATTTACCCAAAGGAACCTTAGCAGCACTTTCTGAGCCAAAATGCTTCCCATCACATGTCTAATTTTCCAGACTCTTAACGGCATCCGTAACCCTTGAGTCAGTAGAGCCAGATGAAACAGGACAGACTTCCTCTGGTTTTCAAGACTACATTTCTGTTTGGGCACAGGACAAACAGCAGTTTTTAGTCCGATCTTGATGTTCTTTTAATTTCCTCATCAAAAAAGCCTCCACCTAAAATGTGATATTAAACCTCACTTCCTGAAACCACATTGAGGTCTAACAAAGTAAACGAAGTGCTGCTAAATCAGATTTTTCTGCATTCATTGTTGAGCATTTAACTGGCTGTTAAATCCAGCTTCTCAAATGTGAGCTCATAATTTTCTTTGTTTGGAAAAAAATGAGTGTGCCTTTGGAATGAGCTCATGCTATACTTACATTAAATTAGAGAGATCAGGCATAGCATTTATCCTCTCATGTTTGCTCTGTGTCCAAACCGCAGATACCGTACTCCCTCTTTGGCACGCTTATACTTTACAGGAACTCATCTGAAATGTTGGATGCTTTTAAATAGATTATAGGTGATATAAGTGGAGGAGGTTCACTGATATACTACTCTTTTTGCACTGAAATGGAGAATTCTTTTTCTTTTTTTCTGGAAGAAAGGGATAATGGACTGTGTGTTTATCCAGGTGACTGGACCAAAGAAACCACAGGAAACATAAGAAATTTTATGTAACACAGTAATGGCTGAAGCCTTACGAGTTTCGGATCCACCCTTCCTGGTCTCCTTGTAGATATGGGTACATCCTCTTTCTTCCACTGTATTAAGTCATGAGAAACTCTTAAAACTGGAGAGATCCCACCTGCCTTTCCCAACCTCTCTTTCAGCCATAAGTTTTTGCTTGGTTTCAGATTCAAAAGCATTTGTCACTGTATTAAGGCAATAAATACAAAAAACTTACTCTTGCAGAGATCCCATCGAAAAAAAAAAATTATCTGGAAATCTATATCCTTCAAGTGTGTCAGACATAGTTCTTACTGAGGCCGCTGTTCCTCACTAGGTCAAGGAATCATGAGGGAAAGAGGATTTTTGAGCAAAAGTCAAATCCGACAACAGCCCCTTTTACCCCGAGCATTATTCCCCAAAGTTTGAACTCTTGGTTTATATTTCACAACCTGACAGTCTACCAACTCTTTTTTAACATTTCCTCCTTAATCTCAAGAGTGTAGTCTTGAATTTTTTGCTCCAACAATAAAACCATGAACTCCCTTGTCTTTCTTTCAGTTTCACCTGTCACCCAGCAGTTTACAAGAAAGGAAATGTAACACCTTCATACCAACCAATTCCTTTGGTACGATGACATCGTTGATTATTCCGTAGCTGGGTACATGTCAATTTTCCGGTTGTTTTTTACCAATAGTAACAGTTTTCATTGAAAATACTTCTCTTCAAGGGAATAGAAGGTTGCCTGTGTATCTCCTCTTCTGCATAAAGGTTCAATTAGGTCTGCACCTCACTGTTTGCCCTTCAGCCATGGACATTCTAGCATGTCTTGAATTAGAAAAAAAGGTTTTAAAGCACTGTTAACCAGGAGAAAATTGTCGGTTTGCCGTTACAGACTCAAATGCGGTAGATGAACTATTCAACAAAAGAGAAATGTTTAAGGCTGCATATCCAGTCCTAAATGTACTGAGCTTTTGAATAGGTGTTCGCTTTGCCCCTTGTTGCAATTTTTTGCAGATAAGCACAATGCACAGGGATTATATTTTAACCCTGGATGCTATGGCTGTGGCCAATTAACTAGATCAAATTCTTTCTTCCCGCTTGAAAGAAATTTTCTTTTCCACTGTCATTTTGAAGACCAGGATTTCATCATTCCCAACCTTCAAAACACTTTTGTCAAACGTAAATGAACTGCTTCTTTCTTGATATCCAAAATATCATCATTTTTCAAGTTTTCACACAGGAATTACCAAAAGGGATCCAAATGCAAAGTTATTTTTCAATAATTGTGCATGACAATACAACCACAACCCAGAACAAGCTCCCTTTTCTTATCTATAGCTAGCTTTGTGTGAAAACGCTGGAATGACCATGTAATATGGAACAATTATTGATAATACAATTTGATGTATAAAGAGCTTGAGTGGCTGTAATTTTCCTTTAAGTAACAACCAACTGATGCGTTTTCTACAAATTATTTTTACCACTAAATGCCTTTTCTCTCTGCTTTGACTTCTCAGTAATTTCAAGGATTCTGTGGTTTTTATTGTTTGCTATGAAGTGCGATTACTTTGGCTCAGAGCAAAGAAAAGCACAGTGTGGGAAAGTCAAAACAAACAATGGTGACATAAATCATTAAACCTCTCACATTTTCCAGGATGCTATTATCTGCTGCTTTGTTTGCACAGCAAGCTGTCCTTCATAAAGATTAGTGACATACGGTTGGATGCAAACTAGCTGAAATGAGAGTGAGAGCAAAAAAGCAAATCTGCACAGCATTGCAATAAGAAAGAAAAGATAACAGCATGGGAGAGATTGAACCAGACAATGTCCTCTAGGTGAAGTTTGTGGCTTAAGGTCATAAAAGGTTTACTAACTCCTCCCAGCAGTAGAAACATCCTCTTAAGTCTCATTTGCCATGCCTTTCAGTTCTTTGCCTTTTATTAACCTATCAAGTCTGAAAGTATTGATAAGCACATAGCATTTTGCAAATATGCATGTCTTCATCTTGTTCTGTTCCTCATATAGTTTGCCCCGTACAGTATTATTGGTAATGGTTTGTAACAACTTAACGAAACCCTCCAAATTGCATTATATATCTTTGTTTTTGGAATTGTTTTTCATACTGTCAGTCTGTCCTTTTTTTTTTTCATTATTTCCACACCTATGCTGTAATTTAGAAGTGGCTAAACATGCAAAATTTTGTCACTAACAATGAAGCAATAGTATTTTTACGTGCATTAGTAAAATATATTCTGTCCTGTGTTTATGGTACATACAATAATGTACATACAAATTGGATCATTTGTATGTACATGGATGCCATTGTGATGGAGCGGTTAGCACGTCTACCTAACAGCAAGAAGGTCACTGGGGTCCTTTCTGTGTGTCAGCATTTTCCCCCCTGTGTCTGCAAGTTTCCTCCAGGTTCTACGATTTCCTCTCACAGTCTAAAAACATGCAGTTGGTTAAATGAAAGACTCTAACTTATCCAGACGTGTGAATGAGGGAGGCAATATTTTTTTTTGTCTTTTTTGTCTCTGGCAATCAGTCCAGAGTGAACTCCCCGCTCGCCCAATGACAGGTATAATGTTCAGCCCCCAGGCATCATGATTGCAGGATTAGCATTACAGATAATGGATGGATGGATGGATGGATGGATGGATGGATGGATGGATGGATTGACATGTATATTTCAAATACATTTTATTTACATTTCAATTCAACTGACAAAAGATCTCAAGCAAACACTGTGAAAAGTTAATTTTCACAAAAGTTACTTTTGTGAAAATTAAGTTCAGAATATATCGCAAAACCACTCCAGATTAAACATTAAATTCAACCTTTCAGCTCATTATTTTTGAATCACTTTGAGCAATTGAAAAAATTATTGAGTGAAATAGTAACATATGTTTTACTCCAAATAATCCACAGACTATCATGTCAGCAGTTGTATACTGAACAATATTTTCTCTACTCAACTCCAATCCAAATACAGATTATCATGATTAACTGAGCCATAATTTCATTAAAGTGACTGGTTAGCCTATTTGTTAGTTTTTCAATTATAACTCTTGCACTCTCTTTGCTATTTTAGCAATTTATTTGCACCAACTGTATTAAAAAAAAACAGAAAGAAATGCATCTCTACTGTCTGAACTATATAAAAGAAATAAAGGCAAGTGAAAGTATATGCTATTGCCCTTTAGTATTGCAGTAATTATTCGTAAAAACAAAATAGGCAAAATGTCATAACATCGGTTCCTTTTCACCTCCTGGAACATTCATCACAGTCATGTCTAGATAGCCAATGCAGTAAAACATTGGACTTGGCGGGCTCTTTCCTTTCTCCATATTTTACTCAGTATCTCAAAAGTGTCTTGCCTCAGAGTACAGCTACGCACTCATTGTTCAGATGCCGCTGCCAGCTATGAGGACCTTCCAGCCTTACCTTAAAAAGGAAGGTAAATGTTGTTTTAGCTACCCTTACCATGTTTTGTGAAGCTGTAAATCAAGAAGGTGTCTGCAAGACCTGTGATGAGCTGATAAATTGGATGTGTGTAATGTAACCCCCCCACACACACACACACACACACACACACACGCACACACACACATGCAAACACGGCAAAGTTTACAGGTTGTTGCCAGTTGAAATTTGATCCCTGTCATTATTCTCTGTCTCAATCTCTGGCCGATGCTACAAACATTTCACAGCAATCCTAGAAATGACATGCTAACTCTACATTAGCTGCAATTTCCCTTTTTGACCTCTTCTCTCCACCCTTGGTGCTATTTCCTTTCACAAACAGAAGATTAGCTCATACATCATTCCTGCAGATTCCTAGTCGCCATAATCATTTGTCATTCTCCATTCAGTTGACCATTTCCTCTTTTAGACCCTGACAGATGACAGAAAAATAAGATAAGTTGTCTCATTTAGGTAATTCAATTGTAAAACTCACTATTTATTTTACTGTGAATCTCTTAGGTACAGTTCTTCAATCTCAAAACATTATGTCACCATTCCATCATGAGCTATACCACTTCTGTGCCCCTTCCACTGAAATAAGACCTTCTCAGAGACGCCATTAAGTCTGTCACCTTTGTCTAGCCCCATACGTAAGCCCTAAAGTATTCTCTATCCAGCTATTACCCCTTTAAAAGAAAAGCATGCTCAAGTTAAAGTGTCTTGTTAATAACACAAGGTTAATGGGGAAAGATGAATCCACTATGACCTCCGAGGAGCCTCAAACACAATGCTGGTTTGAGTAAAGGGATATACAGAAGGCATGATATGCTGAGTGTGTGTGTGCGTGCACGTGTGATATGGTTGGAGCCTATCCAAACCATCCTTTGGGCAGGGTACAAACTGGACAGGTCACCAGTTGATCACATGTAGAGACACGCAGCCATTCACTCCCTCTATCACACGTCTAGGGAACATTAAGGTTTTCAATTAACCTTGAACATGTTTTTGGACGGTGGTTGGAAACTGGAGAACCCAGACGTAACCTACGCAGACATGGGCAGAACATGTAAACCTGTTGGAATTTAACCAGGAACCTTCTCACTGTGAGACTGAAGCACCAACCACTAAGCCACTGCCCCCCCCACCCCCGATCACACATATATATATATAAATGAAACTGGAATTTCCTTACACTTGGTTGGTTAAAAAGGCATCGCGGTTTTACAAATAAAAGCGGTGGTAAATTCTATTTTAGGGAACATTTCTGCTCCTTTCAGTAAAAAGTCAAAAAAAGATAGGGGTAGCGCAAGCGGTAAATCTTACATCCTTTTTTTTCAGTTAAGTATAATTGCTGAATTCTGTCAGTGAGATGTAATCACATTACACCACGCAATGACGAGTCTGGGCCTAATTAGGTTTCAGTTTACAGATGTAGTAGAGTGATATTTTGACAGTATCGCACACTCTTTCAAGGCACCGGTACATATGTTCTTTGTTACGTGTTCCTCCGATTGATGCATACCTGGACATCTGCAGCGCAGAAACGATCCAAGCGTATGCAGTAAACTGTGCAAGTGTGCTTGTTGGTACACCTTGTAATCATTACTTCTTCATATTTTGTCTATGAGATAATTTTCCAACAATGCAATACAAACAATAACAGACTGCTGATCAGGGAACATAAACCGTGTTGTTTTCCTAACAAATCAGGGCACAAACCACAGTAAAATGAGCCACATTATAAAGCCCCCATTCCAACTCGGGTCCCACTCCCCCACCCCTCAAAACAGAAAATGAGTCTACTTCTTTAGGGAGCTCCTTAAGTCTTGTTGTCCCTTATTGCACCCTAAGCCATTTCTGGCACAGAAAAAAAAACAACTGCAACTGGTTCTAAGTTTATATTTCCTTGATCCTCATAGTTAACTTTGTTGAAGTTGGACTAAGCTAAAAGAAAATGTAATGGAGCACAAGCAATAACCATTTAGTTGAAAAAAGTGCCGGTAACGTGTTCACATATCTCGGGACAAGGGAGACAAGGCCAAGTGTGTTTTAGCTCGTAAAAGAAGTCGCTGCCTCATGTCATGTGTGTGTAGTGTGCCAGCGAATCTGTCATAGTTGTGTGATTCCTGACCTCAGCATGGGGGCATCCTTGTGAAGCTTTAGAGCATAGAACTGCAAATACCTGAATAACGTCATATGCAATGGCCAGCTTGACGAAGTTTTCCTTTCCATAAAAGGCAATATTTGTTAAAAAGCATCAATAACCATTGCCTCAACAGTCAAGGTGAACACTGAAAAAAGACATTCATCCAGAATGCTCAAGCCTGATTTCAACAAATACAGGTGTACATCCCCACCCAGTCAGGAAAGAATTAGCTGGTTTCTCTAAGAACTCAACAATCACGTCTGCTGCAGTTGATGAGTGAGGCGGATTTCTGTCTCTTCACCAACGGTTTTTACAGCACTGATAATATCTTAACGATGCTCAGGCGAAGACAGATCCTGGTCACGCAGGCAGGGGGAATGTATGCAGCTACTTGAGAACTTCCGAAATTTTGCTGTCATTTGTACACAACACAAAATGAACATTTATTTCACTGCAAAGTTCACAACCTTGCTTTATAAGGTGAATGCGCAAAGCTGGTAATCGTGATCACTAATAACAGAAAGTTCCAGATTGTTAAAAAAAAAAAAAAAAACACTGTGTTTCAGCTTCAAAGAACAGGGCAGGTCTGGATAATGAACATCTCAGTGATGATGAGGGCATCTCAGAAGAATGTTCTAGATCTGATCCATATGGGTGATGTCACCAGCGCAGCAGTTATGTCAACCAGATGGCATGACGATATATTGCACACCCGTTAAACCATTAGGTAGAGAGAAAAAAGGTCATGTGGTGTCACAATTGCAACTACTGTTTTTATCTGGATGCAGAGGTGGTGCGCAAGTTCACTGTGTTTCGTTCTGCGGGAGGGGTTCTTGTATCATCTGCAAGATAACCTTTTTTGTGTTTTTTTTTCTTCTTTTTTTGAATTAGAAATCCACTACTGTTGTAGCTCCCTAGTAAAGTTCATGCTCAGGCCTTATGTAAGCCCGCACACATTGAGCAATAATCGTGACTAATAAACTAAGGAAAATTACAGCTTTATGGCTTTGTGGTAAAGTGAACACACCTTATTATTCTGAATCATGAAATTTTGCAGGAGCAGACTGACATCTAAAACACCCGCAAACATATGATTTCAATATTTTACAGTGTGTGTTCTTTCCATAAACCCACAATCATATTGATAACATGGTGGAATGAGTACATTTTAGAAAACAAGCCAAGATTAACACTTTGTTTTGTTCCGGATTTACTTCACTTATGGAGTTCATTATTAAAGTAAGCACAGTAAAATTGCATCACTATATCCGCCTCTCATTTTCTCATAATATATCAAAATAGAAAGAGCATTACTGATACAGGTTAGAAAATATATCATTTCCATACAATTCTCTTATTTGTAATGTTTTCTTGATAAAGGTTTTTCAGGAATTTTCAATCATTCTTTTTTTTTTTAATTTGGATTACTAAATAACCTATATGCGGGTAATGTGGTTTATGAAAAAAGAAGTGTACTAAGAGTTTTGTGTGTGCGTGTGTGTGTGTGTGTGTGTGTGAGTGCAAGCGTGCGTGCATCTATGCATGTGTTTTGGGGGTTGTTTTTTGCAGAAATGACTATCACCACCTGCCCCTATACTGGCCACTGTTTATCTTCACAAGCTGGATTGAATACTTTTTCCTGCAAACAACTGGGTTAAATTTAGCTACTGTATTTCTTTATCTAAACAGCTGGCATCCCGTATTGACCACATCCTGGACATTTCTTATCGTGGATTTTATGTATCAAAACCGTCTTTGGCTTCACGTGTTGATCGAGCTGTGGTTAACCTTTGATTTAAGATGCCTCTTCTTAATCAGAAAAGTAACGTCAGTTAATAGGGCTGAAAATCATCACTTTTATTAGAATATCTCACCTTTAGAAATGGCAAGGCTATCAGCTAATTCTATGACTGTTATCTTCAGTGATATCTTTTTGTTAAATCTTAATTTGTTTGTATCACACTAAACCTTTTAAATATCTTCATCATCGCTAAGCACTCATATATATGAAGATGAGAACAACTGTGCCATAGCGGCATTGCTTTAGAAATCAAAAGCTTCCACTGGCCATGTTGAAATATTTTTCTGCGTTTGTAATGTTTTGTAAAATCCAAAATAAACTTGGTACCAGGGAATGCATCCTAAAATTTATTTAAAAGCCTAACAAAGGGCAAGCCTTAAAAGAGAAAAAAAAACTGGACTCTGTATCCAATTGTTTTTTTTTTCCATGAGATAAAATGATCCCAGATGAGCTTGGCCAGTGAATATTACTGTATTTAAAGCATTTTGACAGAGCTTACATCACAAAATTTACAGGTATTTGACTTTATATTTCACACCTTTACATTTTACCCAGAAACATCAATAGTCAAGAGATTTCAGGTGTTGCTCTATATTCTTGTCAAAATCTTCTTGTCTTTGCAACTGGACTTGAATTGTTTCACTTAAAGATGTTTCACCCCTCATATGAGAGGTTTCTTCAGTTCTAATGACCCATGGGGAGTTCCTGAATATGGTATATATATTCAAAAACGTCCCGCAGGTCAGATGAGAGGTGAAACGTCTTCAAGTGAAGAAATTCAAGGCCAGTTGCCAAGACAAGAAGATTTTGACAAGAATGCACCATGACTTGGATGACTGAGGACCTCCACAGACATGTTGCTTTACATGATAAAAATAGCGGGGGACTTGGAGATTTAACTTAAAGTTCGTGTTTCAATCCTTTCTTTGGGTTCAGTGCATCTCAAGACAACATGAGCTGGCCGCACTGTAACTTCCATATGTGAGATGGCTTTTAAGGTGATTTACACAACAACTGAAACCAGAGGATACAGAATGCTATAAAATTTCCTTGCTACTCCCTGGTACCCACTAATGAACAAAGGCGAGCAGCATGTCTGCTGTGGCTTGTGTGTGTGTGTGTGTGTGTGTGTGTGTGTGTGTGTGTGTGTGTGTGTGTGTGTGTGTGTGTGTGTGTGTTGTGTGTGTGTGTGTGTGTGTGTGTGTGTGTGTGTGTGCTGGTCTGAGTGTGCATACAAATTTGTGTCTGTATATCTATGGGTTGAAGTCATAGTTAAAAGAACATCTGTGGATGGTTAGGATGCTGTGCTTGCTCTCACACCCCTGCTGCTCCCTCAGTACCAACACATGATGAGGTCATTGCCTATTGACAGCCGCTTTATTGACAATTAATCAGAGGAAGTGGATTTTGTCCTAACCCAAAGTCTAAATCTACATGCTTTTGTTTTCACTACTGAAGGGTTTCTTAGATGAGAAGTCCCTTTAATAGAATGTGTGTGTGTGTGTGTGTGTGTGTGTGTGTGTGTGTGTGTGTGTGTGTGTGTGTGTGTGTGTGTGTGTGTGTGTGTGTGCGTGTGTCACTAGAAAAGGGCAAAGCTGTCTGCAGCAGCAACTTGCAGCTGAGTATTAACCACAGGGTGTTACTTCATAGGACCTTAAGATATCAAAAATTGATCAATGAGTTGAAATTCCAGTATATAAGCATTACAATGCCTCAAAATGTGCAGCCAAAGATGGTGTTCTGAAAACACTGATCACTAATTCCCTTTGTGCAAATGGGAAGTAACATTTCCTTTTAGAAGGCAAACAATTATTGGGGAGTGTTGCTGGGTTTTTTTGCCCTATGTGATAATTTTGTGTAAAGATTTCAGAGCCAGCTGTTTATATAAGCTTCTCTGCAATCTACTGTTTTCTCCTGGAGGCCGCCTTGATGACATGCCTACATCTATACAGAGTCAGTAGACTGTTAAATGACAGAAACATGGTATACATCTGTCAAATTGGCTGAATCTTTTTTGAACTGATTTGAAAATAGAATCCTAACTAAAGGGCACTGGAATATCCATTATTGGGTTTTCCCTTCTGCTAAGCTTGTCAAGAATTATGATCCGATTATAAATCTTTAATGAAATGGGTGATCAAAAATATTAATTTTGTTACTGGTATTATCAGTAAATTAGCTGTGTGCAGCTGAGAAGCTTTGCAAAGGAAGAATTAAGTAGGACATTTCACAGTTACCTGAATTTTCACGAGCAACATCAGCAGTTTTATATGTGTAAGCTGTTCAAAGACAAAACTACTTGGTAAAGTTCAGACTGAAATGATTTTTGACTAGTGTTTGGCTATTGAACTATTTGGTTTTATTTAGTAGAATATCATGATTTGGATCAAAATAAGCTCAACCTTTTATGAATTAAGTTTTTTTTTGTTTTTTAGAGAAGCAACAAAAAGCATTTCTACAAAGGCATTTTGGATTCTAACTCATGTAACTCTAACTGATCATCCGTAGCTGAAATGTTTAAATATTTAGATTCAATACTTGCTTTTTTAAAACATTTTTATTATGTACAGTTCTGTCAAGATCTTACTATTTTGTACAGTATGCACAGAGGGTAAGAATTATAAACCTAATAAAGAATAAGTGATGGAAAGTGAAAAAACTGCACCATCCGATACGCAAAAGGCAGAGTTACCTATTTACTTTACAGTGCGCTGATGAGGGATTTCAGTTCCCCATCTTGCAGGGGTTACCCCTCAAAAGGGTACAATTTCCAAATGTACACAATTTAAAAATAAGATGTAAGAAAAATCTCCATTGGCTCTTTGAATAGAGCAAAACCACTTCATTGGTATATTACAGACAAGCATTAAGTAAGTAGCAGCAATGTGAATAAAGCTGAGATCGAGCGTACCAGAGGAGGATACCTCCAACCACAACCAAACCTTTGCACACACACACACACACACACACACACACACACACACACACACACACAGGCACACTTGCTTCTATTAAAGGGACGAAAACTGAAAGTCTGCTGGCAAACCCCAAACCAAAAACATCCATCATCTAATATTTCCATAGTATTCTGCCATCTTGTAGAACATGCAATGCAACTGATGCTTTGCAGCTCAACAGTGTTTTTTCCTCTCTCTCTCTCTCTCTCTCTGACTCTCTTTCTCTCCCCCCACTTTCTCCCCATGTCTCTATGATTTTGCCTTTTCCTAATAATTAGGCCAAACCTCATTGTAGGCCTATTTTTCATGGCAGACCATCTTTCCTGACAGACTTGGTGACACAGTGCAGACTATTATCACCCTGCCCTCTGGTCCAAATAAAACAGTCAGCTAAAGCAAAGCGGTTTTATTATCTGACACAGGTCATGGGGCCAAGGCCCAACTTTGTTTCTTTTCTGGAACTAATTGCTGAGGTCATGCTTGTATGAAGGAGTAACTTTTGTCTTGCACAGACGCTGCCTGTGTGATGAAGTCTTAAAATGAATATGACACTGCTTTTTATGAAACATGTACAGAAAAAATCAAATATGTTCTCACCTCCACCGTTCTCTGATGTTGATTGGCATATCCAATAATTAATTGCAGACTCAGTGCATAACAGTACTAAATGGTGCACATTTGAAGTATGTGAAGTGCATTATTCAGTATGTCTATAGATACTTGAAATTTTTATGTCCTGAAAACCAGCACACTTGATTCTGTCACGCTTGCTTATTTCATGGACATGAAAAACAAAAAAGCCATGCAAAGGCTCTTGGCAATGTGTTGCATAAAGAGGTGTACCAAGTTTAATGCTGTTGTTATCAGAGCTCCTGCACTGAATTATATACGTGTACATCATTTCGCTTGACACTTTGTCAGCTTCCAGGATTGATATCAAGGTAAAAATATCTCACCTGCCGTAATAACACCTTGGCTGACCTGTGGAAGTATGTTTGAATATTTTGGCATCCTAACAAAGGCTTTTCACCAGAACACAAGAATGACACAAAGCTGATATTTTGTATGTTCATACTCAGAAGTAAAAAATGTTGTAAATGCGTTTTCTGTGCTGCTTGTTGGAACTTAATGGAAAATGCCTTGTTGATTTGGCTGGTCACCGTGAGTGTCACAGTTTATTTGTCAAAAATATTCACAGTTATATATGTATTTTATAGTATGTTGCAACATTTACTGAATATAATTTTTCCATTGACCTCTCACTTGGCACAATTTCTGCTCCATTTTATTCACAGAAATGTGATTTAACCCAAAAATGTCAGCTGGTTGGTTAACTTACATCCAAACAGGACACTAAGGCTTACACTAATCTTTTTTGACACTACAGGGCTAAAAGCCTGATTGTTTTTAACATGTGTGTTGGAGGACTTTCAGCAAAAATCAACCTACTCTCTTGTTGTTCCACACTTACCTCTCACGCTCCTGCTCCAGAAGATTGGTGAACTCATCACTCTTCCTCATGAACTCTCCATGATTCCTCTTTTCATCTTCCAGCCTATACAGGGTCTTCTTATGCGACTGCTCCACAATCAGTAGCTGCTCCAGCATCCGTCGGTATGTCTCCTGCTGCTTCTCCACCAACTTGTCCAGCTTTAAAGTGTGCACATAGATAATATTTCACAAACATAAAAATCTAGGTGTCAAATGATATTGGGGTCCCCAATAATTTTAAGATTGTAATCAGCTTATTAGTAGCCATTCCCTAAAATGAAAATTTGATTCGACTTGTCATCGGCTGTTGATTGTTCAATCGCGAATACGTCACATTACACAGTCCAACTCAATGGCATTAGCATCTCCATATTCAAACCAGTCTGAACCAAAATCTTATCATAGTCTGAACCAAAATCTTTATAAATCAATCATAAAGCCATTTATAATATCCAACAAATTATCAAAGCAGTAACTCTAGTCATTTTCGCATTGAATTTGGGACTTTGATATTGCATCTAATGACAGGACAAGGACTTTAAAACAGAAAACCTGCAAACATCCGAGTACAATAAGGGATGCAACAATCCAACAAACTAAAAATCACCTATCAGAACAGAAATTAATTTGATTAAAAATTGTTGAAAAAGACCCAGAGACTCAATATTGTACCTCTGGCATGATAGATATTTGGTCTTACCTCTACCATTGGCCTTTCATAAATATCTTCCTGTAGGCCATCGGCTTTGCCCTGGATGGCATCCCTGTGCAGAGCTTGGAGGACCTTCTGTGGGGTGACAAAGCCATATTTGGCTTCCAGTAGAGCCAAATCAATTTTCTCTGCTTTCAGCACTGTGATCACTTCATCTCTGGCCTGTGTTGGAAGAAAAAACTGATTTCATTAAAATGCGCTATGTAATGTGGGGCCATTCACTAAAAAACAGAGGAGTCTATCTGTTATGTTAATCACCTAAGTTTCAAATGCTTCACTCTTTTAGCTTACAGATCAGATATTTAGAATTGTATGAATAATTACAGATGTTTTAAGTCTTCTTAACATCAGTTGAAAACTGTAGGTGGCTCTGCATTGTCTTACCTTAAATTTGACAGAATTATCAACTCATCACACAATGTTTCCATCTTCAATCTGGCATTGCCTCAAGTCAACAGATACCCTTAGAGAGGGGGATTCAACTTTCCATAAATCTAATAGAAAATGTCTTACTGCACTAAGCCCAAAGGCATTTATCCAGGGAGAACTGTGGGATCAGTTCTCAGAGAATCAATTTCTTTGGCTGTTCAATGCTGTAATGTCTGATGAATCAATGAACTTGTCATAGTTGGTGGATTCGACATTCTGTATCAAGGCATGCACATTTTCCACCAAATTCTAATTCCCACCATAGATCATCGTCTCATTTACGTTAGTGTCACAACTAGTTCGAATATCCTTATTGGGGGCAAGAATCAAGGAATGTGATAGGTGTCAATTCCAAATTTTCCAGAATGCTCAGTGAGTCTTATACCATCAACAATCCAGACTCTGACGTCTCTCTATTTCCTTCTGTAAAGCTCCTTTGACCTCAGTACCAAGGCAGACTGTTCCTATTGTACAACAGTGCCAGATAATTCCTGGATCCGGTATTGGAACGGCAGGACATAGCCGCAGCTGTTAGTCATCTATTAACACAGGCTTTCAGACCATATTGAGTGACCGCCACTTTAACTTAGCATCAGTGTCTGACTATATATGTCCAACCGGGATAAATGCCATTGCTGCAAACCCGCCAAGCATTGTAATTGCTAAAATGTCCCCAGAATTGAATCTAAGAATGCTTTGTCATCCCCACTATCCCCATCTCCTTGAGTTACCTGTAGCTCCCCCTCCAGTAGGCTCAGCAGAAACACTAGATCATCACGGGAAAGGTCCCTGCCCTTTTCCTTCCGCACACCCTTTGTAGCACCACTGGCACTGCCACTTCCACCACCACACACACTGTTTTTGCCAGATTTTTGGTTCCGTTGAATGGTACCAGTGTCGTCGGGTGGCTCCCGATGTCGACTTCGGCGCTCTGCCCTTCCTGAGGGCTCTTCCCGCTCTGTGGTTCTCTTATGTGATTCTGCATTCTCTTTTGTTAGCTTGGCCTTAGTTACATCCTCTAGACTGTTGCTGTGGGATCGCATGTTCCTCTACCTGCAGATCAGATAAGAGAAAACAGTGAAGGTATTTTTCATTCCCTGCATGCAAAGGAATTCTCCAACAATTGTGGGATTTTTTTGGAGACAAAATACAGGGAACAGGAATACATAATGTGCCAAATATGAACCCACAACCTTGACTTACAAAGGCTTTAAGGAATATTCAGATACTTATGCACTGTCATGTATAATCAGTGTGTGGCTGTTGCTAGATTCCAGGATTTACTTTGTGACTGAAGTGATTTCATTTATATTTTTTGGCCAGAGGACTGCGGTATTAGTGGGCACGGTTGCCACTTCCACTCAACCTGATTTCTACGTTCTAGATTCTCTTTAGATGCTTTTTAATTGACCATAGACTTCAGTGAAATCCAGGAAGACACACATACACTAACTTGTGTGTTGTGTACTTGTAGGGAAATTCACAACCGGTAACACTGGAGATGCTGTAGTCCAGAATTTCTAATTGAGAACCCAAGTACTGGAACATATTATTTTGTTTATTACATGCCAGGCTGTGCATATGTCACCTGTTATGTCGTTATAATGTGAGTAGGCTGTAAACTGGCACATTATCGGTGACTTCCATGCATTTATTCGTCAGTCAGTGGAATACCATGATCACCACATTATAGAACTGCCCCCTTTTAATAAAAAATGAAAGAGAAAAAGAACCTGCTGCCCATCAGTCATGGACAAAGAAATTTCCGACAATGCGTATTTGGTCCTATGTCCCGTGTATCAATTTTGTTGTTCATTTTACATCTGATGATAGGTGGTCCAATTTGTTTCAGCTCTGAGAATGATTGGAAAAATTGGTAACTTCAGCTTGAAATGAATGAAAACATCATGACTTCTCCTAAAGTCTGGTTAAAGTTTACAGTGGGCTTTTGTAACATCTGGTTTATGAATGGGCCATTCAGTGAATCACTGAATATAATAAATAGAAATATGATAAACAGATACTAAACTAGAGACTTGTGGCCAAAGAAACTACAAGTTCACATGCCAAACAGACTGCTACAGTTTGATTATTATAATCTGATAAAATAAATAATCTTAAAAGACAAATCATGCTGTGACAGATCCATGAGTGTTTGATGTGAGAAAGCCTGTTTCAGAGAAATGACATCATTATCTATCTAGTTTGGCTCACATTACAGCGTTTCAACTAGCTTAACTGACTGAATGAACATTTGCCTCGTTACTTTCATTTGTCCTCTTTGGATCTGGCAGGTAACAGAAACCAGATGTAATTTTTATCAGATGAACCGGAAAGGAAGAGCAGATTTTTTTTTCTTTTCAAATCTGGGACATCTAGTAGCTAAAAATAATGAGTTTTCTGGCTTTTATCTAAAGTCATGGTTTTAAGTTAAGACAAACAGGCCTCATGTTTTGCCTTGTCTTTTAAAGTTATCTCACGATGAAGTCATAGAAAGCAAATCGATTAAAAATATGGGAATCTAATGGTTATGGTTAAAATAAAACAGATTGATGGAACATGTTGGAACGGCATACTCAGGGAAGAGTAACAGCATGTCAGTCTATTGTTATGCTTAAAATATAATTTCATTACTTAGTGATATGAATGTCAATTGGTCAGGATTGTGGTTCTTTCTCTTTCTGCAGCTCTTCTTTATTTGATGTTAAGGTGAAGCCCAATCCAGATACGCAGCCATAAAAGATTTCCACCCTTTCTGTCTATTGACTGCCCAATAACACAGAAAATAAAGTAAAGCTATTCAGGCTAAATTCTTATCAGTTGAGATATTAAAGACAAAATTAAATCCCAACATCTGAATTTGCAAATTTGGAAAAATGACTTGTCCAATCCTCTTCCAGTGTGTGCACAGCCTCAATTTGAGGCCTTCTAACAGTTTATGAGTAACAAAAATGAGTGGGTGATTGCATTGTGCACACTCTAGGCAAGGCGCCACATGATTCAGAGCTGAGGTAATTCCCTGCAGTCAAAGACAGACTTCAAATCTACTCCAGGCTGCAGGCAACAGACAGAACTGATCGCACACATGTGTGTGTGTGTGTGTGTGTGTGTGTGTGTGTGTGTGTGCAATACATGTATATATACATGCATGTATGCATGTAATTGTATGAATGCAGTTAACGTTCCTGTGGTTTCAAAGTTGATTATGATGAAAGTCAACAAACTGTAACTGACAGACAACACTGACAAATACTCATACACACACATCCGCACACTAAACGGACTCTGGTTGTTCACATCAAATTATACATTTTGGATTCTTCAACAAATCCAAGGGTAACAGAATTGTAGTATGGCATTGCAATCTGTGCAAGCAACGCTAATTTGCCAGATCTTAAAGGTCGATCTGAAATATATGACATGATTCTTAGAATAACATTTTTGTAGATCGGATAGGAAGAGGGAAATTAGCTGATCTAACAAATACATAAGAAACAAGAGAAATCAGCCCCTCTATACTTTTGAGGACATTAAATCTCTGCCCAATCATGTTCATGTAATTTTCCCCTTGAGTTTCAAAGTTTCCTTAAGTTTTGAACAGTTTCAGAATAGGGTTCATAATTTACAACCTTTCTACAACGGACCCTAGGGTATTATGCTCAGATTTTTATCTCCCAAGGAGGTAAAAGATGTGCTCTTAAATGCTTATGTACAGGGTATGTTTACATGTTTTCACCATGACCTATGATGACAGCTTGGTGAATGTGTGAAGGAAAACACAAAGCTTTCATCTGCTGTGTGTGACCCTGCGTTACCTTGTTTTTTTTAGCGGATAAAGTATGTTCTATTGGTTGAATTGCATTCCTGTGTATACTGAATCATTAACTTCTAACAAAAAAAATGATTTATTACATCAGAATTAAATTATGTTGTATGTTTATGAGAAATGTTGACAACAACATTTTTCCACATTAAGTTACAATATATTACTGTGCAGCAGTCCAATACATGAACATATATCAAATAGGCTAACTGTGATTTTGTGTTGTGGATTTTAACCTTGAGGGGGCATGGGAGTTTGCCCAACGTACATGTGTATTTTGGATCTGGAAAAGGCATTTAACAGTGGCCCCAGGGCAACCTGTGGGGGGTTCTCCAGGACTATAGGGTACCGAACCCCATTATATGGGGTATGATCAGGGTCGGAGCTTGGTCCATATTGCTGGTTGTAAGTCGGACCTGTTTCTGATGAGAGCTGGAACCCGCTAGGGCTGCCCTTTGTCACCGATTCTGTTCATAAGTTTTATGAACAGAAGTCATAGGCACAGACAGGTCGTCGAGGGGATCCGGTTTAGTAGCCGCAGGGTCGAGCCTCTGCTCTCTGCAAATGATGTGGTTCTGTTGACTCAATCAGGCAATGATCTCCAACTCTCACTGGAGCGGTTCGCAGCTGAATGTGAAGCGGCCAGGATGCAGATTAGCACCTTCAAATCCGAGACCATGGTGCTCAAGCGGAAACGGGTGGAATGCCCACTCAGAGTCAAGGAAGGGATCCTGCTCCAAGAGGAGGAGTTCAAGTATCTCGGAGTCGTGTTCACGAGTGAGGGAAGGATGGGAGATCGACAGGTGGATCGGTGCGGTGTCTGCTGTGATGCAGACTCTTTACCGGTCTCTCATGGTTAAGAAAGAGTTTAGCCAAAAGGCTAAGCTCTCAATCTACCAGTTGATCTACATTCCCACCCTCACCTATGGTCACGAGCTGTGGGTAGTGACCGAAAGAACGAGTTCACGGATACAAGCGAAAGGAGTTTACACCACAGGGTGGCTGGACTCTCCCCTTAGAGATAGGGTGAGAGGTTCAGTTATCTGGGAGGAGCTCGGAGTCCAGCCGCTGCTCCTCCAAATAGAGAGGAGTCAGATGAGGTGGCTCGGGAATCTGTTCAGGATGCCTCCTGGGGGGGGCATCTGGGAGGAGACCACGGGGAAGACCCGGGACATGCTGGAGAGACTGTCTCTAGACTGGCCTGGGAACGACTTGGGGTCCCCCCAGAGGAGCTGGACCGTGTTGCGGGGGAAAGGGGGGTCTGGGCCTCACTGCTCTGGCTGCTGACCCCGCGACCCTACTCCAGATAAGCGGGACATGATGGATGGATGGATGGAATTTTGAAAACTCAGAAAAATCATCTAATTTCCACACTAAGATTTATTTTAACGTGTAAATTAATTTAAGTGAGGCCAAAATGAAGAGGTGGTTCCAATTGTTGTGAAATTCATGTTTTTTTCCTTTTGGCCCAGCAATAAGTGTCTCATTTTCAATGTGGACTTACCAAGTTAGTACCTGCACTTCAAGCACAATAATAAACCACAGCTGGTGAAACACTCTTTCACTACAGAAGCATGAATGAATGGGTGTGTGACATGTGTAAATCTGCCCAGGGATGACTTAACCATACTTTGTCCTCTTTTCTAATCCCAAACAGCAAGTGTCAGGCGTTTTTGTCAGAGCTGCTTTTATAAACTCCACTCATTTTTCACTGTGTTGCAGGGATCAACGCCAAAAGGTGATGTTATGATTAACAGGTGCTCGGATCTTATGTAACGGACTTGGCTGCTTGAGTGTTTTGGCAGTAATGTCTTTGAAAAGAACAATCCAAGCACAAACACGATTATACGGAAGAGAGAAGATTAATGAATGTATTCTTTGGTTTAACAGCCTCTGACTCTGTATATAGTTATCTATGGATGACTAACATGCATGTACCAACAGTAGTCCCTCTGAAGGGTTTGTAGGAAATCACCACAGAAGTGCATACATGAGCCAAATCAAAATGTGTTTTAGGCCCACACCAGTAGCTCTCTGTGCCCATACAGTGGTTCTTTGAGCTGAAAGTCAGCAGACAGAAGTGATGGCCAGGTTATTGAATATGCCAGCAGTTCATAAATTTGAGAGACGATGGCAAGCTTTTGCATCAGGAAAATACAGATTTGGCCTCTTCCATAGTAGCTTTGCTTGTTAGGCACAGATCTTGTTGCTCCCTACCAATATATGGGCAATCCAACCCAGAAATATTTGAAACTCTGAATGTAATATTCGTGGTGAAAGAGTCATAGATTAATCAATGACTGTCAGTCCAAATGGCCTGAAAATGTATTAATCAACTGAGAAAATATTGGAACATTTCTTAAGTTACAAAAACACTACTGACCTGCTTAAGAAATATTTGCATATGACCTTGGTTCATAGGAGTTCAGAGACCACATGAACCCCTACCAAACAATGCAACAACCTAAATAATGCTTGTTGTGATTTAGATGTGCAGCAGACAACTAACAGGTGAATATGGATTGATCCCAAGACCCATAACATGGGTAAAAATTGAGCAATACATTCATAGGCCCTCTTGGTTTCTTTGCCCTCCATTCAATACCGTGCAGTCTCATTAAATAATGAGGACAATGCCAAAAGCCAAAAGTTAGGCTATTACTGGAAACAGTTGGCAGGTTGGCCTGGTCTTGCCCGGACCACCAAGTTTTTTCTGACTACCAGGTCAAAAGACACATTCATTCATGGGGTTGTCATGCACTCAACAAGCCACCCAGCCATTCATCAAATCATAAAATAGTCTGGAGTTTTTCCATCAACCATCACTGCTGCAAAATATGATTAGGTTTATTTTGTTTAATCTTTTTTTTTTTTCATTTATAAATGTTACTTGTTTTTTCTGTGACTACATGGGCTCACAGCATCCACCAATACCCCAGCCTAGATGTTATCCAAATGTTGCCGGTAAAGTAGTAGAGCAATTTTTAATGAAGGCAAACATTTATTTTGAATTTTGAAGTGAGAGGACTCTTCTTATGTAACTACAAGTAAAACAGGAGGAAGGCTTATCAAAATCAAGAAGGTGAAAGGTGAGGGAGCAGGTGTGCTACAAAAACAAAGTGCTTCCTTTTAACTTCCCCAAACACACAGTGTGCATGGAAAAATGTACACATACATACACACACACAGACTAAAAAACAGATGACATGCAAATACAAACACACTTAGAACATACATGCATGCACACACCCAATGCTACGCAGGCCCACACAAATTACACAGTAAATTCTTGCTCCTTGACATCATGTTGCTGTCAATGTGATTGAGGGGAAGAGAAACGAAGATCAAAAGAGAATGTAGAAAGGGAAGAAAGGGGAGGGAGATGGAGGAGCAGCAGTATAAAAACCTTACTTAGAGAGAAAGAGTCTGCAGTACACGCGGTACAAATGACCTATGGAAGCAAACATTAAATGCTTTCAGGTGTTTTTGGTGTATGATACAACATTTTAACCTTTAATAGCTCTGTCCATGGCACCCAAAATGTTGGATTTTAATTGGTTGGATTGTGATTGGTTTCAGTTTAAAAAGAAATATGAGCTTATGGGGAACAATTAATCGCTTTAAATTTTTTATTTGTTTAACTTAACAAATGATCAAAATGAGGAATGACTGTCACTTCAACCTTTTTTGAATGCTTGAGCTAGTGGGCATATGTGTTTAACACGCAGGTACACAGTGGACCAAAGAAATATCACTCACACATTCTCATTCACTCACACTCTCTCTCTCACTTACTCTCACTTTCTCTCTCTTGTTTTTTAATCCATTTATTTAGTTTGTCTCTTTGTTTTTAAAAATGTGATGATACATCACTGAAGACTATTTTCTAGCATTTACAGTGAATTGAAGTCCTTGGAAGGACAAGCCTAATTTTATTTGGAGGATGGACAAGAAGATCGGGTTTAAAATTTCTGTCACCACCCCAGCTTGTATGGTCCAAGACTGAGGTTATCAGAAATAACATTTATGGGAAGAGATGCAGTGCTGAGACTTTTGAGAGGTCAAGTCCATGTTATATCCAATCAGATGATCCTAATTTTTCACAACATGTAAAGCACTGGTTAGTTGAGATACAGTACATTTGAAGTTTTTAAGCTGGGCTGTTAAATCAAGTATCCATTTTGGCATTGAGCAATATTCTTTGCCCTTGTGCCACGTTTTTCACTTTTCGTCATTCTTTTGATTTCATAGTGTCATTATAAGACATCCTTGAAACTTGAATGAATTATTCAATATAGTATTTGTACGTCTACTTTTTTAAAGGATATCTTCACCAGCTGGGCGTCTAAATAGTGTGAATTTTCAGCCACCTATTAAGAAAAAATAGTGAAGGCAGAAATTAGGTTGAACGTGTTTCATCCATGATTTATCTAAGCAGATAGCTGTGATGCTACATTTTCTTTTTGAGCAAACACATGCATTCATTCTGTAATTAACTATCCTGCTGTTAGGGGAGAACATGCAAACGCCGCACAGAAAGGCCACCTTGTTTCCTTTTAATATACTAATTCTTATTGTACCTATTAACGGACTAAATTGGATTTGTTTTTTTTTGTCAATTTCGAGTGTTGTTTGGCTGTTTTGCTGAAAGGGTGAATCCGTCTCCATTGGCGTTGTCTCGTCATTTTGTTTGTTTGTTAAATTTATATGTACTGTATGAATTAAACATATGGTCAGGATCGTAAAATAAATCTTAAAATCTACAGGAAGCCAGATAAAGAGGCTAAAGATAATTCTTTTGACCCAATCAAAATAGTACTGTCTGATGTCGGTTCAAAGATGTTTGAGTGAGGCAATAACTCTTTTAAATGAACCCAATGAGTGACCGTGTGTCTTCAAAAAGAAGCATTTTACCCAGAGGAGATTTTAAGTCCGAAATGAGAGCATGTTTACTAACAGTACTGGGAGTTTCCACAGCTACAGGTTTGGATCAGTTTTCAGCCCCTAAACTTGGATGAAGTGTCATAAAACCTTAGGAGATGTTTCCCGCAAGCTTAAATTCTTCAGGACCATAAAGCAGCAAGAGATGCGTGATTCCTCTGCAGTGAAGTTGTCTGCACCTAAATGTTTGGACTGTAATTTTTCGAAGGATGGCTGAGGAGGATGTTTCGGTGACACGCTAACTATTGTTTCACTTCAAATGCATGTTTGATTTAATGCTACAGGATATCTGATGGAACAATGCTGCAATAATGCTTGCAGCTTTTAAAATGTCTATCCGAGGAAAAGAAGAACTGCTACCCATTTTATTTTATGGTGTCCTCTTTTTTTAAATGATGCAATCTCTGGAAATCTTTTGACCAACCAGAGTCTGCTACAGTGTCAACTTTAACTTGATTTAACTCTTAGCTCCAGAGACAGGGATAACAGAGTTCAGACTCACGAGCATTTCAAAATGTGTAAGTAAGAATATCAGCTTGGGTTGGTCATTCGAGACATCCAGCTGAAAGCAAGCCTAGAGAAGCCATGACAAATAATTCTTATACACAGGAAATGCTTTCAGTTCTCCAAAGAGACTGTCGTGCATTATTGCTCTGTTTTTGGTATTATTTCTTTTACTAAATATGCCAAAACAGCAAGAATCTTCAACATCAGGTGGTATAACAAAAAAAGACAAATAATCCCTATAAATAGATAGAGCCACTATGGTTTTAACTGTTGGTTTGTGGAATTTGACTGTCACCATTATGTATTTAGTTAGTTGAGGTGACCATATTTAGATAGACGGTTGAAGCAGGAGAGCTGAGGGGGCATATTTGGCCTTTAATAACAGTACTGACTCAGGAAGTCTAGCTGCTTAAACTGAGTCACATGTCGGACGATCGGAGCCTAAATGTGACCCAAGTCAAGAAAAATATACAACTGGGTGTCTTAGGACATACCCAGCTTGCCAGTGTCCAGACTAGAGACCACATAATGCTAATGTTGGTAATGTTACAAGCATTTTTTATTAAACCCACACACACACATATGTATATATGTGACGTTTGAATCACACACACATATGTATATATGTGTGTGTGTGTGTGTGTGTGTGTGTGTGTATACATATATACTTGTCATGATCTGTGTGGTTTATAAGTTAAAAACCTACTGAGTTTATGTTTCTTTTATTATTAGAAAAGTAGTTTGAGCATTACATATCACATCACAACATGTTGAATTAATGTATTAAATATATGAGAGTGTTTGTTTTGTTTGGATTTGTATTTGGAGAAGCTTGTCAGAGGTAAGTAAACAAATCAGAGAGTACCACTGATTGATCAACACCAACCAATGGAAAGCAGGTCATAGCTGCAAGCACTGATTCAGCCCTCTATCTTTCTAAAGAGAATACCAAAAAATATGTAAAGGCCCCAAAAAGTTTGATTTCAGTTTTGATAAAATAATAATTACACTGTGAGCTAAAACTACAAAAATGGCCCAAAGTTTTCAGAAATTACCAGAATAATTGTATCTAAGGAGTTAAACAATTAAAATGACACAGGAAAAAGAAAGATTTTGGACATGACACCAGAAAAAAAGGTTCAGTTGAACTGACAAAGGAAACCAAGTTAACGTTAAATTCTGATTTTGATGTGAGATCAACCTCTACCAATGACTTGAAAAAAATACAAATATACTGTGTATTGTTATTTAGTTGTGGTGGGCTTTGGAGTTTGGTCAGTTAGCAATTACATTTATCAATCAATCTATGCCTTGAAATTGAATTTTGCTTTCCTTAATTTGGGACCTGCACTCAATCAATGAGAGGGGCATTTATAATGAATTAATTTTACATATATATATGTAATATTTGTTATATGTATACAATGGAAGAATATGGTTAATAAATCTACGGAGACACTACATATCAGAAATTGCTATGTATCAATGACTCACGTTTATCGTGCTTAGACTTTAGCGATTGGTTCCAAGTGATCTTAAATCAGGCCTCTCACTTGGAAGTGAGATATCCAAAAAAGCATTACTTTGTTTATTGTCTAATTTACTCGAAATGGGCCAGCAATTCCAGAAATGAATATTTAGCTCTCTTGAAATTGGTGATTATTTGCCACAATATTATCCAAAGCAATCAAGAAGCCCACTCATTTTCTATTGAGCAGTCAAACTTTATTCACCCCGCAGTGCAGCCGTCTTAAGCTCAGCATTGGGACAAACAAATGGTTAGCTTTGTCTGGTTTTCTGCAGAATATACTTTATGTATCTTTCAGCTTATTGTGTAATTGGTGGATAGAATGGGTCACGCAGCAGCATATTACATTTAGGGACATATTATTTTCTCTTTAATAGAGGCGTAAACCGCTAAAAGGGTTGTCAAGTAAGCCAAGCAATTATTCTATTCATTCCATATAATAGTTCCTCAAGTGCTAATTTTGTAAAAAGAAACCAACCCTTGTACTGATTGGCAATCCATTCAGCAGGCCGTCATCAGATAAAATCCATCATCATTATATGAACATAGTAGCAGATTGACATGATGAAAGAAGAACAATGAAAACAGTCCAATGCATGCAGTAACAAAAACAACCGAGAACCTTTGATGATGACAAAATATCTATCCACGGGAGAGCAAGCAGAAACTTTCCAAGCCAAAACAAACCAATGAATCTTTACAATCTCTCTTACAAAGTTATCCAGCTAACATCACTTTAGGTTGAACGTGAGGACAATGAAGGTAATTTGTCCTCTGAGAGAAGATGGAAGGAAAGACCCAGCAGGAGCCGAGTGAGGCTTCCACTGCCAGCTTTACAATTGAGGGCGTTTTTATTCTGGGAGAACAGCCAAGTCTGATGTTAAACCATGAAATTTAGCCAAGCCTACATGCACTTACTTGCTGCACTGAATGTGTGTTGCACCCGCGTATAGGCACGCACACGCGTGCATGCGCACACACACACACACGCACACACAGACACACACTGGTTGTCTGGTTGTTTGTCTGCTTTTAGCAACAGTGTTGCCATGAGAATGTCATTCTCATGATCTCATGGCTGGCTTGGAATATTGCGTTTAACAATCCGAGCGCGTGCAAGAAGGAGAGTGTAATATCTTTAATTGTTCATTGAATACAATAACTCCTTGAGTCGGGGTCCTTGTTTAAACAAAAATAAGCAGCTAGTGCAGAGGCTTTGCCACCTTTCAACCAGAACTGAGACCAAATTACTTTTTAATGGGACCAATCATGCCCCTTTGATTCAAACGTCAATGTAAAAGAACATGACACACATGAAGTGAACCTCTGAGTGTTGCTCTTTCAACCTCAAAAAAGTTATGACTGCGCCATCTATGTTTAGCTGAGTGAACCCCAGCCTCAATACAAGCTCTAAACACCCTCTAAACACCCGAGCATATTTAAGATCCCATATCACCTTTCCTTCCTTGGCATATGCTCCACACTGAGTGTCATCAGACTGCAACAGTGCCTGTTTTGGAGCAGGTGATTATGGGAAAGAGAAGCCTGGGGACTGCTGGGTTTAAGCTTGCCAGGGACTACGGGCGGGAGACATATCAGCCCCCACTGGATGTCACAGTGAACTATCCAAAAGTGAAGGGTCATCCAGTTCAGTCAGACCCAGGAGTGTACTGGAAGTCACACAGTGGAGTGACATTGCACCTGATGGAACTGCTGTAAAGCTGCATAGACCTGGGCTTATAAATTTATCTAAACATTGCAGGAATGTGATATTAGATTGTGGGAGGAAAAAATAACAAGAAATTACCAAAAAGTTCACTGGAAATTATGATAAAATGTGCAAGATTTCAGTAAAAGTCTTTACAAGTTACACAAAAATATGAACCGCAAATGTATAGACCATTTTGCAACAGAAAGCAATACTTGAGAAACAAACATCAGACATACAAAAGGAACATTAGCTGCTCAAGTGTTGCTGCTGTGGTAATTGGCTGGATGGCTAGACATTTTTAAGTTTAATGTTTTTGGAGATTTGTGTGTTTCAGCAGTTGCCTATGATTAAAGTGTTAGCTTGGTTGTAGAAAGAATACTCTTTTGACCAGATACAGATTTCCATTGCACATTATTACAAAACCTCTGCAACTGTGTAGACTGATATGAATCTAATTTGCATCATACTCACATCCACACTGTGCTGCAGCTACCAAAGATTCTTAGTTTATTCCCTGTGAAGAAGAATATTTTTCTAATGCAGTTGACCTCATCATTTTTTTTCTGTATATATAGCAGTATTCTATAAAAAAATAAACAGATGAACAAACAAAATTATATCATCTTCCTACTCTCCAGTATGACTGAGTAGCTCCAAACAGATCTTCATAGTAGAAAGGAGCAAAGAGCTAAAATGGCCTGTCACCACAAGGGCCACCAGGGAAGAAGACAAATCACCCGCAACCCAATGAGCCCGACATCCTGAATCCATGATCCCGCCTGCTTCATCCAAACATGTACAGACATGAGGAAAACGTGCACCAACAGGCATAAAAAACCACAGCGTCACATTGTTCCAATCCAAATTATGTTTCATATCTAATAACTAAAGGTTGCTTCCTAATATGGAGTTTTTCCAGCCTACAACTGACTGAACTGTGGAAATTCATTCAAAGGCACAAACACATTACCATTGTAATACTGACACAAGGCTTTGCCAAGCATTTTATATATTGACCTTTTTCAGTTTATGTCACACACGAACACACGCACAAAGACACACACGCACTGGTACACACTCATTTGTTCACTCCAGCTCTTGCTTTTTTCAGAAAAAAAAGTAATTTGATATTGAGTTCTGGCTCAACTCTTTTATATTGCTTTTTTTATTAACAAAACAGCGTCTAAACTATTTGAGAGATTGTTTTCGTTTTATGTGATACCTTATGTGATACCTTTTTCATTATTTATTAATTGCTCTTTGGTCAAGTTCCTTTTCAACAGCACCGTTGTTATCCAACCACAGTTCCAAATAACCAGCAGAGGGCAGCAAGTTTTCAATTTCGAGGGTCTTTGGCTGTTTGGACATCATAGTGCATCTCACTTTGAATGACTTGCTTTTCTTGTAGAGTTCATCGTCTTTTGGTTTATTCTAATCATTTCTAGTAGTGACGTGCAGTCGGTAGAGGCAGGGGAGGCCGGGCCTCACCTGTCATCATGGAAAGAAAAAATGCAAAATGAAAAAAATAAATCAAATGGTTTTATTTATTCAGTGATTTGTACTATAAAGATATTTTCCACGTAGCTTCACCATTTTTAGTTGTTTTTGTCAAAATTGCAAAAAAAAATCACATTTACCGTTCAAATATGAAGAAGAGACATGCGGTGACACGGTAACCAGCTGAACCTACTATGTATTGCACAAGGATTCTGCTAGCTGTGTTGGCACTTAGACCGTATTGCTATCTCTGTGGATGTCACCATTAAAAAGACACTTTTAATATATGAACTTAATTTCCACAGTTTCACTGATGTGTTTCATGTTTTTCGTCAATCTTTCTAACGTGTTTTTCGTGTTTGTCGTAATCATAAAATGACTGCGAAGAGACATTAAGTGAGGCACGCAGTGACAGTGCCTCATGGTAGGAGGCGCCGCTGATCCCAGGGGTCCTTCTTACTACTCGGCTACAGAATAATAGAAGTAGCAATAGCAAGCTACTGTAAACAGTTAGCAATTCAAGTGCAGCCATCCAGCATTTTTTTGCCGATCTCATCGGGCTGTGTGGCTCACAAACGGTGAGGGATGAATGTAAATATCCATGGCAGATTCACAACTTTTTGGCCCAGAATTTTCTCATTCAAACTGTTCCTGAGGCGACAAAGTTGCTCCGGCCGATGGTCACCGGTCCGGTTACGACAGCAACGGTGGAGCGGTCATTCTCGACACCGAAAAGACTCAAAACATACAGTCGGAACAGGACCGATCGAGGACGACGGTCTTCACTGGTAGCAACTTCCATTGAGAAAGAGAGACTTTTCAAACTGAAGAAAGAAACGGAAGACATCTACAAGCAAGTTATCGATGCTTCAGAAGGAGCGGCGCATGGACTTCGTTTATAAGTAAAGGTAAGAGATAAAAACGTTTTTTGTACATGTGTTTATTCTTCTATGTTAAAGTTTGTATATGTAAAAAATGCTGATATGATATTTTAAACAAAACACGTTAGCTGCCGCCAATAAAATGGTGAATAAGCTACTAAGTAGGGTTCATATGTTTGTAAATCTGACTGATGACGTCAGTGCCTCACCAGCCATGAACCTCAGCGCTCGTCACTGATTTCTAGACAATATTTTCCAATGTAGGCCTTTTTATAAACACAGTCTTTCAGTGATAGGCCACATGTATTCAAAATTTGACGTCTGCTTTGGCACTAGTATTAGCATTTCTCCAAAACTCGAAAGTATGTAGAGGTTGGCCTTTACATTTGCAATAATTTTAAAGATTGACATGAAGTATAGCAAGTTATCAACTCAAAATAAGAAAGAAATCTACTGACATACATGCAGCTGTGAGCTACTGAGCATACTAGCACTAGAAATTGGAAAATTAGGAATAAACCAAAATTAAATGGTCAGTTCAAGGGGGATATTAAAAATAAGAATTCCATCACATCCATCCTGTTTTAATGTTTATGAAGGGCTTGAACACTGCATTCACTTAGTGCCAAATCTACCCTTCAATAAACTACAAACATAAATAGTATATTTTAATGTTCCGTGTGTTCTACAAACATACGCTGTTGTCACGAGACGTACTGATATCGATATCTCAATATATCTCAATCACAGGGTCTCTTCGTTGATTGACCCGTAGTCCTGGTGTTTGCCTGTCCTTAACACTCAACTAATGCTGACCCTTTGTTGTGAAAATATATAAGCTTCAGCCTATGTCCGTTTGACCTCTGACTGAGAATTGGCATCAGATAAGACAGTTAGAGGGTTTAGTGGTTTGTCATCAAGCTGTCATTTGGTCATCACTGGTTTCATCTATTTTAAACGGACTGTGGAAGCAATTTTAAGACTCTTGTGTGCAAACTATGCATCTCTTGAAATCTGAAGGTGGGGGGGCGATGGAGAAAGGAGAGACTTGGTGAAAAAAATTACATTGAAGAAAAATGCAGGTATCAGCATGCACTCATTCATTCAAAAGCAGATTCCTGGGCAGTTCATCCATCTGTTTAGTGTCGGGATTTGACATACAGGATTAGAGGGTCACAGCATCCATCAGCTGGCCTACATGCTGTCACTTAATCTTTACTCGCACACCCAGGACAACCTGTTTACAAGAATGAATTAAGTTGTGATTGATGAATCCACGTAATTGTTTGTAGTTATCCGCATTATCATCGTATATCAGGCCATGGATGGGTCATGCAAGCTAAATATTGCCAAATGTAGTGCATATACATAGGTCAAGGCTCTTTAACAGATGAAGTTACAAAGGGAGACTCATGGGGCAAATCCTAGTTCAAGTTGATTTATTTTCATACTGAGTATTTTAATGTGCAGTAATAAATGATAAATTATTAAGAAAAAATGCCCTTGGGTTCTGCTTTTGACCTTTAAATCACAACTGCTTATGGGGACTGATAATGAGCCATTATTGTCATTAAAATACAATTTTGAAATATTTCATTTTTCATTTATATATTTTTTGGCTGAAATCTCCTCAATTGTCTCGATCTGGATTACCGGTACTCTTTTCCTTTTTGGTCATGACTTCTAATTTTCTATGAGAATTAAATCATAAAGCCATGTTGGCATTGTCTTTCCTTTTTTTTACGATGTATCACAGATGTGTAAATCTTATTATCAAAGTGTAGAAGAAGAACCACCCCCCTACTATGTTGGAGTAAACTGCAACATTCAATGTCAGGCCTATAAGATAACTTAATCTCAGAAATATTTTGTTTAAATGGTCACAGCAGAGTTGTGCCTCTACACAAAATGAGTGAATGACCTAGTTCCTGTGTGGCAGTGTGGGCTTATCATTGCATGATCTGTATCATTGGAGCACAGATTCTACCCACTGCTCTGTAGATTTCGGCAAGGAAATGCTCATGACCTGCCCTGCAGTTTCATTCACTTAAAGACAGTCACTGATCAAGGTTTTATATCAGCCAATGCCGAAACAACATACTATAAATGGGATGCCTTAGATTCGCTCTATTCTCTATCTGTCATGGTGAAGTCAGTTATGGTTACTTATAATGATTGTCTAAACATAGAACGTGACCAAGTCAAACTACTTTAGACGATTCAGTGACGACAGTTCC
The DNA here is from genome assembly GCF_037954325.1 of Fistularia commersonii. Lineage (NCBI taxonomy): Eukaryota > Metazoa > Chordata > Actinopteri > Syngnathiformes > Fistulariidae > Fistularia > Fistularia commersonii. Next base: position 14,970,356 of record NC_141289.1, on the reverse strand, counting down.
ACAGAAAGCATTCAGTCATCAGCCTACCCTGCTCTTTTCACAACCTTTTCACCACTTTTGAATATATATATTATATATATGGGGAGGGGTAATATATGAATAGATACAGTAGATGGATTGTCAAGTTGTCTCCATTTGAATTACAATTACTATTGTTTTTCTGTGATCAGACCCGCAGTCATGAAAGCCTGTACTAACAAAAAATAAAAGGCGGCTAAATGTGAAGTTAATCAGTTTCTAAGTATCATGGAAAAAATGGTGCTCTGCATGCCCTGGGCTTAGAAACCTCCAAAAACCACAAGGGATCACATAATGAGAGCTTCTATTAAGTTAAATTACTCTGAAGGCCTCTGTCAGTAAATGTCAAATTATTGCTCATTGGCTGAATACGATGTAACTGTTTATCAGTGTGTCATAAAGTCAACAACCTAGGAAATCGAAAAAAGATAATAGAATGATCTGGATCATATTTTGACAAGAGTTGTGTTACCTTGTGGCTCTGTTTTCAATTTCAAGCCCAAGTAGAAATACTGGCAGGGGTTTAATAACAGGTCAGAGCATTAATTATACTTTAAGTCAGTAACTGGACAAAAGAGAAACAATTGTTGCTTATCCCAAAATCGTACATACATTCTCTGAGACTCCATGTTGCAGTTTTTTGCAGTTTAATATACAATACTGTGCGACAGGGAGGGTCTGACATAGTGTATATCTATTGTTTTTCTTATTTTACTGAGATCATTTACAGTTTTACAAATATGTTCCCATTTAGTATTATATTCATGGAATTTATATTTCTTGGCTGTAGCTGACCACCGAAACAAGCTCTAAAGAATCATCTTGATCCTGTATAGTGTATATATGGGGGGAGATTAATACAATTTGAATACATCACCAGCACCTACCCATAGTTTGAAACTTAATTTAATGCATGTTTTACCTTTGGTCTACCTGTAAATGTTGCAGGCAATAATTAGCTCTTCTTGATCCTATGGTTCTATAAATATGGAATGGAAAAAAACTCAGATTTTCAACTCTCAATTGATTGATTAAGATATATTTTTGATATGCTAGGTTACTGTGAAATGAAAGTACACTCATGGCAAGCTGCCCGACACATCAGTTCATTCTTGACTACTTGGACACCAAACTCTATGACACTCATGTGACTCCTTCCTGCCTACAATGATTAAAAGTCATTATTCGGTACATGAATATCATATAACCTCTTTCACCACACTAAATACCTCTATCTAACCTATAAGACCAGAGCCTGGACTGATTACATAATGGCACTTTCAACCCATCTGCCAAACATAGTCCCAAGCCAAGCAAATCAGAGCAATCCAAAACATTCAACATCTATTCCAAGGTGAATAAATGACCCAAAGTGTCATAGGGTCCAACAGCACTTTTATCAGCCCTCTAACACTTTGCAATAGCCTACTTTGTTTCTATTCGCTCTTAGCATACCTTAAGTGAACTGTAGAATTTTTTGTGGGTCATCAGAAAATAGGTCCTAAATTGTCACTGCTATTCAATGAACGCAAAGGCCTCATGAAGTCAGAGACACTTTAAGCCCCTCTCATCTCAGCTGAGTCTATTTCTATAGTAACACCAAACACAGAGAGGGGCAACAATGAAAAGACCATCCGCATCAGGGACACCACTCAGATGTATTTTCTCTCCTGTGCATATTTAGCATGAGCTTGCCACCTGTGTCGCTTTATCCAACCATCTTACATATGCAAAGAATTTCACAACCAGAGCACAGTCTCTGGTGGGAATACAAAAGCAGAAATAGCAGCAAGCTGCAAGCTGCTTCATAGCGATGTTGACAAATGATACCAAGCTCGATAAAGATTTTGTTTGCATAATTCAGCTACTATGATAGCAATGGTATACTTGGTTAGTCTGAGGTACGCTTTGATTGGGTGCAAATTTAGCTGACTTGTACAATTGAATCAGTAGTTACTAATATTATCGAGAGTGCTAAGGGGGCAATCATTTAACACACCACCTGTTGATTCTTTATTATTAAGCCTTTGCCACCCGGAAGACTTTTTCTCTGAATTAGATAAGTATGTTCAAGAGCCAAAAAGACTTTTGTACAAAGTCATTGCTTTGCAAGTCACAGAACAGTCGCAAATACCTCTCAATTCCTGTTTTCAAACAGTTTTCACTGAATTCTTAAAGTTGATGTGTAGGGTCCTCTAAAGTCCTTATGCCACATCCCATCTCTCTTCATAAACTGACAATAATACCACTTTCTTTTTTGTAAAAGATGCTTTAAATTATATTTTTACACTGCTTTTAAGGCAATTGTTATGATGAAGTGAAGTCAAGCCTTCTGTCATCAAATTTGAGATACAAATCTCAATAATGTCTTGTTCATACTGTATGACTCAAGTGATTCAATCAGACAGTGGCTGACAGCTTTATGGTGCTCATAATACTGTGTGCAACCTTGGTGCTTCCTGCTGCATCATGGAAAATGCTGATCTTTTCAAGGAACCTGCACAGGGCTTTGAGTTCAATGGGCACTTGCTGTATATTTAAAGTTAGATCGATTTAGAGTAAAGGTGGTGACGCACAGGCACCTCTAAACAACTTAGATGATAAATAATAATAGCAGTGACAAATTAAAAGTTAAGATTCCGTTCCGGGGACAAATTCTTTCTAGTGACAAGCATCATTTGTATATTGAATGCAAATATTGTGTTTCACTGTGGTCTTAAATAATTCACGAGCACATATAGGCACAAATGTCACCAGTGTTTTAGGAACTTAATTCTGTCATGTTGCCTTGTATGTTCTACATTTTTCATGTGTGTATTTTCATTTTATATTTCAGTTGCCAAATATTTTTAATCTCATTGATCCTAATATCCATAATATTCTATGTTGGCCAGTTTGGCCTTTCACTTACAGAAAAAAAAAAAAGAAAAATTTATTTATTTGGTTGGGACAGTGCATGTTAATGAACACACATGAGACATGCATGTAAACACACCACTCCGGATTGTAGTCGTTTGAATGAGAAAGTCATTCCAGCCAGTGTTGCAGCATTCAAAAACTACAATGTTGCATAATTTTTACAACCTTTTTTTATCATTGGTGTGATAAGATTTTCAGAGATGTTTACATGTACATTTGTTGACTTTTGGATTGGAGAATATTAGACCATCGTTCTTGCGCTGAACTAGTAAAAAGGATTCAAGTCCAAAATAATAATAATAATAATAATAATAATAATAATACATTTTATTTAAGGTGCCTTACACAACAATCGGGGGGCATCACTGGGAGGCTGACATTATTTGTGGCAGAAATATTGTGGAATATCTCTCCACGATGGACTGATTTAACAATAGATGTTAAATGTTTTATTTGACATATATTTGACTTTGCAGTAGATCACTTCTGTAACTACAGAAAAAAGAAAAAAATAGGCCATCATGTGGGGCAGTCTCGGTGTTTCTCACTGCTTGTTCTCAACATTGACTAAAGCATAACTGACATTATAAAAGGAAGTTTTCCTGTCGAGCCAAGCTACTTACTGGTTTTACCAGAAGATGACAGAAAAAATATAAACATCAAAGTGAGCAATTGTTGCAGCTTTACCACTTATGGGTTTCACAATGTTGCATCTTCACACACAAAAAATCAAAGCCTCCAGCTGAGGATGTTTATTTTCACAGGCAGTAATCAATCAACTATGCTCTCTGCAGGACCAATACCGCATTATTCACTTTTACAATTCCCAAGAGATGGGCTGCCACTGTGTGCTGCAGCAAATCATGCTGTAACTCCTCAGTCTGAAACAGACCTAAAGTTGTGAATGTGAATTATTTATGCATCTGATACACCTGCAGTGAAATTTCTATCAAAGAAAGAAGTTAGCATTGAAGTGTACATGGATGGACTGGTTGTCCGCTGTGCATTTCAATTAATGTGTTACTTTAAACATCCTTGAACTCCATGATTGTTGTCAGGAAACTGTATGTCATGCTATTCTTCAAAATAAAGTTGTACTGGAAATACTAAATGACCAAGACATGTGGCACCGGTGTGACCTCCTAAAATTACAGTCATCTGCTCCTGTGCTTTTTATTCTTGTATGTCTTTCCTTGCCCTGGCGAAGAAGCACCTTCAAAGGTATTGGCAAAGAGCATCATCCAGCTGACCATCCTGCTGCACAGTCCAATTCCAGCTGACATATTTGACTTTGCTTGACGGCAGAAGGCTGCAGGTCAGACCATAAGTGTGAGAGTGGCCAATGCTAAACAACGCTGGTGTTTTTCTCCTGGTAAATATAGTGCACTTTCTCAGTGCTCAGAGTGGTTGGTATTCTGTGTGCGAAACAGGATCTGCAGATCTGAAACATGTTCCCCAGCCCACACTCTGCATGCATTGATTTAACCCCCTTCAGCCAATATGCCATGACACAGACAGAATTTTATATACAGCTGGTATGGTTAGGAAGGAAGAATTTTTTGGCTCACTTTGTCATTTCTTGTTGAGACCAACCTTTGGTAACATGAAACAAGATTCCCAAATATACACTTCATGCACGCGTGCGCATGTCCGTGTGCATGAGAGAGAGAGAGAAAGACTGCGAACAGGACTTAAGAGAGAGAGCCCTTTTTACAGCTAAACCTTCAGTGAATGGGTTGTTTTTCTGTACAGGTTGATGGACATGAGGGAAGCTGAATGAATTCAACAGTTGTGTTTTTGGCTGAACTGCGTGGAATAGAAAAGTCAAGAGTAAAATCATTGATGATATTAACTGAACAATTTTCAAAGCAGTAATATAAGCTATTTGCTATAATCTTTTCTAAGTCTTGAAATATTGGCAATACGGGGTTGATCAATTTTGATACTACTGAAGTCATGATGCATTACTCAAAACATATTTTTAAACAAGATTCAACAAATGTATTGATTACTAAAAGTTTGGAATGTATTTTATGTTTCCATTCAAATTCATTATTGCATTCCTGTAACTGAAGTTAAAAAATACATAAGACACCACAGAAAAGAGAGGCTCCCCAGGTTCTTATTTTGCAATTATTTTGTAATGCTTGATAATGCCATAGTGACCAGAAGTCACCAGCCAATCCCCAAGATCATCTAATGAGCAGTTAGGTGCCCAATACCTCTATAGAGAAACAAAAACAACACAGTTTCCCAATAGGTTAGTATGGTTCATCACACTATAACACAAATATGTCCACCCTAAAAGACTACGATACTGATACTTTAATAATTCAAGTCGGGAAATTCTCTGCCTTCCACTAGCTCTGCATATCAGCAAGACCAACTTTAGTGGCCCTTGAACTTCTCACCAACCATCTTCATGTATCATATATCTGTTTTGTTTATTTTCGTATCATTTCTTATCATTCTTATTGTCTTTTATCAAGGTATGATGGAATTATTAAAATTACATATTGTGGAATAAGACTATTAATCCATGAGGCGCTTTCCAGCCACATGGAATTGTTATCGTAAAAAAAAAAAAAACAAAGCACTGCAACTGTGGACATTCTCCGCATGTCAACATGCTTTTCCTCTGGGTTCTCAGGTTTCCTCCCACAGTCCAAAAACATGCAGTAGGTTAATTAGATGCTTCTAACCCCATCAGGTTTCTCACTGCAGGACAGGCGAAATACATTTATTGAATGTGTGTCTTTATTCATTTTGTCCGAATCTCAACGCAGCTCACTTGTATAGCACTTTGATGGAAATTGCTGTATTATTAAACAAATATTATTCCAATTATTAGCTTTTCCTTCAAAAGCTAGTCTTTGAAATGTGACTTATTTCTACAGGATTTATTTACTGGAGATTTAAAGCTAAATTAAATGCCTTCTCCAACATTTTAAGGTCAGGCCAAAATAAAGGAAAGATATGGTTCAAAGAAAAAGCCACATCCCAGCATCCCATTCAGCAGAACGCTCTCCCCATTGATGAATCCTGTTCCATCAACAACGTCTTGAAGCCGGCCCCTTAATCTGCCCTACAGCTGGTGGAGCTCAGAGTGCCAGCAGGTTTGTCTTAGTGCGTGTCTTGTTTAATGATCCTTGCCCCACTACCCTCAAACTGTCAATCATTCTGAATGGGAGATGGTGTCCTGCAGACAGGTATCCTCCTTGAAAGGTATATCAAAGTGGATTTGACTTGCAATATACAGCAGTTAATGTCACATCCAACTATGTATGCTGTTTCTTTGAGGCCATACCTACATTCAGAAAGACATCATCTGTAATTGCAAGTTTTAAATTGTTTCCTAAATAGTAATTGCAAACAAGGTGGGTTTAGGGCTAGATTATGGATTATTCTAAATACCATAAATCAAGCCACCAAATTTTCACTTCATTATACAGGAAGGTACACACAGTCTCATTTTTTTAAAGTTTAGTTATTTGAGCAGTGCATCATGTATTGATAATTATCTTAAAAGGGTTTTTAGAAGGCCATGAATTATAATTCTTATATAATATAATTATAATTCTACCCATATCACGCAACCTTGTATGGGACATAGATGAGTTATGGCTCTGGCAAGTGTCAACCCCAGGTGGATCTCTTTACCTGGGGTGTCCATGTCAGATGAACTTTTGGCTGGGTCTCGCCCCATTCACCCTAGGTAAACATTGTCATTCAAGGCCAACTGTGAGCCATCTGAATTCCACAAGATGACAGTTTTATGTCCTGACTTGACAGTGCTCATTGTCCAAAAATACTGCAGAGGGTAAGCCTTTCCTGTGAGAGATAGTAATGAATTTATCCACAAATACGTGTGATACAGGTATTCTGTGATAACAAGGCATGATTCTTTTGTCATTTGTAGGTTATTCATAATTCAAAGGTAAAATTAAAACCTACCACTGGTCACCGCGATCCCCTATATCACATAACATCACAATATTTATCCTATGATAACAATTTAAAGTATGAATTTGTGGGTGCAAAACCAATCTATGCACAGGCGTTCATAGTTTCACTCATAGTGGTCCTGCAAACGCGATAAATCCTGAACTTGCTGATCTATCTGTTGAGTACTTATGCTCCAGTCTGATGGTAGATTACCAGCAGCAGAAGGCCGTGGTTCTTTCAGACACTATCCTATGCACTTAAACAGATCAACCTGTCGTTTCAAGCCACATGCCAAATCCCATGTCTTTTAAAGCTGCATCTGGAGCATGCTGGGGTGTCCTTCTGTCAGACCAAATTTTAACCCAAAGTAGGGGAGAGCTGCGGGGTTGCATGTGCAAGGACAGTCTTGTTAAAACATTGGAGGCAAGTCCTTGTGGTTTTTGATTATTCACACAAATGAAGCCCTTTTTTCCCCAGGGCTAAGGGTGGCATCCTTAAAATTATGCACTTCTACAACATGAATGCTAGGAAATTGAAACAATCAAAATACACCATCAAACCTTAAATGTGACAATGAGCTTTGTCAAAAAAAGCTTGTGCTTTTTTGTAAAAATACCTGCAAGACATGTAAACGTGCAAAAATATGCAAACATGCAAAAATGTGCAAAAATATGAATTACTGTATTTTTTTCTCATATTGAACTGATTCCATGAACGTGTATTTGGGCTAGTATTAATATATTTAAATACGCTGTACATTTTGAACTTAACAGTTGATGTACTGCACTACAGCCACTGAATGTATCTTTAAACATCAAATACAAAGATTATTCTTAAATGGATTTAATCACATAAGGTCACATAGTTTTATTTGTTTATTTACAAGGGGCAAAAGACACTCATTGGCTGTTCCAGGATCAGCCTGTCATCATAGAAATCTTTTCAGAACATATCAGCATTGGAAATATTGATTAAAATAATCAGACCAATTGTAAATGTTCTTTTTACCACAGCTATGAGTTATAAATAATGATGCTGAGTGCTGATCTTTGGGGACATAACATACCAACA